>NC_089859.1:42609055-42864055 GCF_036373705.1 Amia ocellicauda
TTATGCCTGCCCTGTTGGGACGGATGTTTTCATAGGCGGAGTACCTAATCCAAAACACATGTGTACAGTGATAGTCGATGAGAAAGAAGTGGCTGCTCTACTCGACTCTGGCAGTATGGTTACACTGGTCACAGAAAAATTAGTAGCGACCAACAAGCTGGATAGACATCAGGAGCTCAGTATCACATGCACACATGGTGACACACGCCCCTATCCCACAGCCCTTGTAAACATACAGACAGAGGCCGGGAAACTAGATTACGAAGTCGGTGTGGTACCCAACATGCCATATGATGTGATACTGGGACGATATTTTCCTAATTTTGGAAAACTAGATAGAAAACATAGTAAATTGGAAATGCACACTGAAAACTGTAAGCCAGAAGTTGCCTCGATCCCACAACTAGAGCTAAAAGTAGACCTGGTTCCAGTTGAGTCGACAGTGAAGGTTTTGGTTGGGGAAAATTAAACTGAAAACATAGGGGTGGAATGTAGTGACGTAGATGACCCTATGGAGGGTGAGGAACCCAGCACTAGCAGGGTGGGTGAGAATCCATTCATAGAGACCCCTGAAGCTGACAATGTAGAAGTGTCAGTGTTAGAGGGACTCCCCACTGATTTTGGCAGCGCACAGGTGCGAGATCTCACTCTACACTATGCTAAAGAAAATGTGAAGGTAGTAAATGGGACCCCTATGACTACTGCAGACCCGCCAACAGCTTATCCTTATTTTATGGTAAAAAATGACCTATTGTACCGTGTAAATAAGATAGGGGTGGACATTGTGGAGCAATTGCTAGTTCCCACCCCATTCAGACGAACAGTTCTCAATCTGGCACATGGGCATATCCTGGGGGGACATCTGGGGATGGACAAAACCAAGGATAGACTCCTGAGGAGGTTTTACTGGCCAGGCGTACATGCAGACGTGACAGAACATTGTAGCTCATGTCCTGAATGTCAACTACATGCTCCTAAACCAGCCTTCAGAAGCCCACTGGTCCCTTTGCCCATCATAGAGACCCCCTTTGCTAGGATAGCTATGGATGTGGTGGGACCTCTCCCGAAATCAGCCAGAGGGCATCAGTATATACTGGTTATTTTGGATTATGCCACCAGGAACCCAGAAGCCATTCAACTGCGGACCATGGCTTCAAAAGGTATTGCAAAAGAGCTAATGTTGATGTGTAGTAGGGTGGGGATACCGAGGGAGATATTAACAGATCAGGGCACACCCTTTATGTCTAAGGTTATGACCGATCTGTGTAAATTGTTGCAGGTTAAGCAGTTGAGAACATCAGTCTACCACCCACAAACAGATGGGTTGGTTGAGAGATTTAATAGGACCCTGAAGTCCATGCTAAGAAAGGTAATCGATAAGGATGGGAAAAATTGGGAATTCATGCTGCCCTACTTGATGTCTGCCATTAGGGAAGTCCCACAGGCTTCCCTGGGCTTTTCGCCTTTTGAACTGTTATATGGGAGGCACCCCAGGGGGATATTAGACATAGCCCGTGAAACGTGGGAACACGAGTCCACTCCTTTCCGGAGTGTAGTCGAGCACATCAATGCTATGCAAGAGAGAATAGCCACAGTCACTCCCATTGTGAGAGAGCACCTAAGGCAGGCACAGGAACACCAACAATTCGCCTATAATCGTCAGGCTACACTGAGGGTGTTCCAGCCTGGTGATAGGGTGTTGGTGTTGGTTCCCACTGTAGAATGTAAATTTCTGGCTACGTGGATGGGACCTTATGAGATTATAGAGCGAATACGGGAAGTGAACTATAAGGTTCAGCAACCCGGCCGCCGACCCCCAGAACAAATATATCATGTCAACTTAATAAAAGCCTGGAAGGACAGGGAAGTGTTGATGTTGACTTACCCCCCTCAGCCACTAGGGACACCGAAGGTGAATATTGCAGCTGCCTTGTCACCTGACCAGTTGAAGGAGGTGAACGACTTGATAATACGTAATAGGGAAGTTTTCTCAGGCATACCGGGGCGTACCCATTTAGTCTCTCACAACATTGTGTCTCTCCCAGGAAAGAAGGTAAATATGAGGCCTTACAGGGTACCAGAAGCTCGCAGGAACACTATTAGAAATGAGGTTAAGGAAATGCTGGAGGCAGGGGTTATTGAAGAATCCCACAGTGAGTGGTCCAGCCCTATAGTCATGGTTTCCAAACCTGATGGCTCCTGGAGATTCTGTAATGATTTTAGAAAGGTTAATGAAATTTCAAAGTTTGATGCATACCCAATGCCCCGAGTAGATGAATTGTTAGAGAATATTGGGAATGCTCACTATATTTCAACTATTGACTTAGCCAAGGGCTACTGGCAGATTCCCTTGACCCCGGGTGCCAAAGAAAAAACAGCCTTTGCAACCCCAGATGGTCTGTTTCACTACACAGTGATGCCCTTTGGCCTGCATGGTGCTCCTGCCACCTTTCAAAGGTTGATGGACCACATACTTAGACCACACAGGATGTATGCGGCAGCATATTTAGATGATGTGGTCATTCACAGTCCAGATTGGGAATCACATTTGTCTCAGCTCCAAGCGGTATTGGATTCAATACATGCAGCAGGCCTGATGGCTAATCCAACCAAATGCAATTTGGGGTTGGAAGAGGCCAAATACTTGGGCTATACAGTAGGGAGGGGTATGGTGAAACCCCAAATATCCAAGGTTGAAGCCATAAACTCTTGGCCTAGGCCTGTCAATAAAAAGCAGGTTAGGGCATTTTTAGGGTTAACTGGGTATTACCGGAGGTTTATTCCCAACTATGCTACCTTAGCGGCCCCTCTGACTGATATGACTAAGGCTACAGAACCCAATATGGTTAGATGGGGTGATACAGCAAACCGGGCTTTCCGGAGCCTACAGGAGGCGCTCTGCCGCAACCCCGTTTTAATGGTACCAGACTTTCAGAAAGAATTTATAGTCCAGACGGACGCCTCTGAGGTGGGGATCGGAGTGGTTTTGTCCCAAAGAATGGGTGATCACGAACACCCGGTGTTGTTCCTTAGCAGAAAGTTGGAATCCAATGAAATAAATTATTTGGTAGTTGAAGAAGAATGTTTGGCAGTGAAGTGGGCTTTGGACAGTCTTCGATACTATTTGTTGGGCAGGCACTTCACCCTGATCACTGACCATGCCCCCCTCACTTGGATGCATCGTTCGAAAGACAGGAATGCCCGTGTGATGAGGTGGTTTTTGAGTCTCCAACATTTTCATTTCACCCTGCAGCACAGGCCAGGGAAGGCCATGGGGAATGTTGATGGGCTGTCCCGGGTGCATGCTTTTTTGCGGCTGTCGCTCGACCTATGGGGTCGCAGCTGGGGGGGAGGATGTGGGACAAACCAAGGGGCAGGGTCATACATGGCAGACATGTCAGGCCAGGTCTGCTGCAAGGTCTGCAGTCTAGGGAAGAAAACCGACCCTAGACAACTACACTCCCCAGAAACCCTCAGGCAGCCTAATGTGGTCACTTGGTGCTACTTCCTCAATTATTCACCAAGTATATAAGGCGGAAAGATAGAGTCAAGCTAGAAGGTCAGGCCAGAAGCTAGTTTGATTTCTGTTTGTTATTTACGATGAGAACCTTGGAAACAATGTCAAACGGTATGACCTACGTGCCTGTTCCCTAAAACCATGTGTAGACCTATGGACTCTGTTCTATAATGATATATGTTCTGCTTAGTTAGCCTTTAAGATAACATAGTAATGACTTTCTAGCATGTATGCATGTATGTATGTATATATATATATATATATATATGTATGTATGAATGTATGTATGTCCAATTGCTTTGACAATACAAATGAATTGAATTGAGAGGGAGAGAGAGAGAGAGAGAGAGAGAGAGAGAGAGAGAGAGAGAGAGAGACAGACAGACTGAAAAACAGACAAACAGACACACACACACACACACACAGACATACACACACACACACAGAGCCAGCCAGCCAGCCAGCTCAGCGATGACATCACGAGCCTCTCTCAGCTGACTGCTATGACATCACAGAGCACGTACATTCCGTTGCTTGCCGTCTGACAACCACTCAGTCACTGCCAGCCAGACTGGCTGGCTGGCTGGATGTGGGGGATGCTTGCTGCTGCTGCGTACCTTAGCAAGCTTATTTGCTTGACCGGCCTTCCAACTCCTCTGCCCACATGCCCACCTATGCCCGATCTGCTGTTCACCTGGTCACAGCTCCGCCCCAACAAGGCAGATTCTCCCAAAAATGGTACAAACTGATCCACGTTCCCCTCCACGGAAAGCTTTAGCCCAAAATAAGGGACAAATTCTGTAACAACATAATGGATGCCCACCCAACCTGTGACAAAACTGAGAAAAAAGAAAAACGCCAGTCCTCCTGGGGGAGGGACACACAGCCACCCTGGATGCCCAATATGTCAGCGCCTACCACAGCCTGAGGGACACAGTGACACACGAGCACCGGCTGTAAATATAATGTAAATACTTGTTTGTTATGCATGTCATTGTATTTCAAAAAAGGAATCTGGAAATAGTAAACCTATTTTCTTTATTTGTATGTATTAAAGATCACATTTTTTTACATTTTCATTTTCTGTACTTCATTACATCTTATTGTGATTCATAATTCTATTATTTATTTTCCGTGTAGATGTATGTATGTATGTATGTATGTATGTATGTATGTATGTATATGTATGTATGTCCAATTGCTTTGACAATACAAATGAATTGAATTGAGAGAGAGAGAGAGAGAGAGAGAGAGAGAGAGAGAGAGGAATATGAGCTCCTAAAAAACATTTGTTTTTATACATAAGCGGATTTAATTTGTCATTTACAAATGAATATATAGCACTATAAACATACACAGAAGACATGGAATAGAAATTCAGAAGAAAAAGTATTCAAAAAATAATAATTTTAAGAGAAACACAAAAAGAAGAAAGCAGAGAGACAGTTCAGGAAGAAAAGTCAGAAAAGAAAAGCTGAAGACAAGAATTGGAGGTAAGACCTTTCACCTATAGAGACAAATAATTAAACAAAAAAATATGTATTAATAAAATAAATAAGCATTCTCAGTAGTTGACTCAGCCAATGAAAATGCAGAGCTCCAATTTGAATACAGTGACAGTAGGAGAGAGCCCAACTGCCACTGAGACTGATAGAAATCTATCGAACAGCAGTCTGACTGCAGAGCTGCCTTTTGAAATCCGATACCCTGAAGACATTCGCTCTGCACAGGCTAAGAAGGACTACAAACAAGCTGTGATGAGAGCATCTCCTGAGACCCTCATCCTAGACTACACCGGTAAAGGAGAAAACAGGGTCAAGAACAATCTACTGTTCTACACCGCCTTTCACAAAACCCTGTGCCAGACATACCCCAATAACAACAAGAGGGGCATTAGCAGAGGCAGGCAGATCTCAGTGCTGGTAGAGAAAGACACAGACAGTGTGATGCTCACTTTTAATGTATACCACAACGGGACCATCATGGTGCAGGACAGCGAGAGCAGCCTGGACCAATTATCTCTCGGCTTCCACACCTCAAAGCAGCAGACTGAGGTAGAGAAACACGAGCCAGAGCCGGCCACCCTGCAGTCTGCCCCCAGCCACACGGAGCCAGACAGTGCCCCATCTCCCACAGACTGCCCCCCTGTCTCCCCAAAACTCTCCAGCAACATTAAAACACTAAAGGAATGCCTATCAGTGCTGGAGCTGAAGTTTGCGGAGTTCAGGGACTAAAGATGCACCACAAGGCTGAGATCCATAAGCTGAGAGCAGCAGTAAGAGACCAGGAGGAGCAGAGCCAAACCCTGAGGACGGAGCTGCACAGAGCGAGGGAGGAGCTGACCAGGACACCCCAGCACAGCCAGCTGAGGAGCCTGCAGAGCCAGCTGGAGAAGCTAAGAGAGGAGCACAGAGACTGCACTGCACTGACCCCACAACACCTACAACCCCTGACGCACCCACTGACGCACCCACTGATCCACCCACACTCCCCACCACTCCTGACACCCCCACTATCACCAGACCTGCCACTAATACACAAACCCCTGAAACGCCACTCCCCTAAAACACACCCGCTGCCCCCACCACTCCCGACGCAAAACCCGGAGTGGCAGGTCAACACAGAGGTGGTCATTCTGAGCGACTCCAATGGGAAGTTCCTGGATGAGAGGCGCCTCTTCCCTGGGCGAAAAGTGAAAAAGCTTTGGTGCCCGACAGCACAGAGAGCCCTGGAGCTGCTCTCCAAGAGGAGGCTGTGCCAGGTCAAACACATCCTCATCCACACCGGCACTAACGACCTGAGTGCCCGCAGGGGCGATGTGGCCTCAGCCCTGAGACAGGTGGCAAAGAAAGCCACAGAGGAATTCCAAACTGCCAAAATCACCATCTCCACACTGCTGCCCCGCACAGACGTGCCCCTGCACATCATCCAGGCCATCAACGCAGAAGTATCCCGAAGATGTGCCCTCCTCCCCAACGTCCACCTGGCACACCACTGAGACATCCAGCCACATCACCTGTATGACCACGTCCACCTCAACAAGACGGGTGTGAGGAAGGTCCGTTTTTAGTGTTTCTCTGAACACATCCAAGCTTACCTAGGCGCTACATATTATTTTCAATTACCCGTAATTCTGATCTGTATTTTGGCTTGTTAATAGAAGTTATTGAAGTTGGACTCATAATTCAAAATAACCAATATGTATCTCAACGTAATTTACTGACAGACATCACTCTTTATCACTTTCACTTTTGAAGGAACTGCTTTGTATTCTGTGTATTGTTTTATTGTAGTGCTGCTTCCTTTCTTGGCCAGGTTTTACTTGCAAAAGTGATTTTATTCTCAATGTAAGCTCAAAGTCAAATAGTTTAAATAAGAAAACAATGTATTGAAATGAGAACATCATGAACCTGTGTAATTGTGCTGAAGGACAAGCACTGAAAGCAGAGAGAATTTTGTGTTTGGCATTGAATAGCCTTAAAGAAAACTATGCCGTTTTTGGAAACTTTCATATTTAAGTTGAATGTAGGCAAAAACATTCCAGTCACTCTGAAGAGAGAATACAGTTTACTGTTCGAATAAGTAGCCCCTGAATTGAAGATAAAAATCAAAAGTGCTGTTCGTAATTAGTTTACACTTTTACATCAGATGTCTTGTTTTTGCGTTCCAAATTGAGGAGTTGTGGCATATAATGTAAATGAAGTTACTTCACTAGTAGTGCGATTTCTACGTTGTGTATGTGTGTTTGTATATATGAACTCATACATTTTTTAAAGATTGTATTTGGAAAACAAATTCAGGTATAGCACGTGTCCCCCTTTTGAATGGGTTCTATATATAACATTTGAAAACGAATGGTTCTGTGTAGAACGCTATGTTTGGGGGTTCTTCATGTAACCCCTTTGAAGGGGTTCTACATAGAACCATAAAGGGATCCACCAGAGCGATTACTCGAGGAACCCTTTATGGTTCTGTGCAGAACAATTTCTTCTAAGAGTGTGGAGTGTCGCCACACAATTTCTCTCAGAGGGCTTTTGACCAATGGCAATCCAATCCTGAATGACGTCACCACTATCCTGTTGTACTTTATGGGAGAGATGTATTAAGTAGTTTATAATGAGAAGAATAACAATAATCACCTGTTTTTCATAGGTTTTGTATCCATGGTCTCCTTCATATTAGGAAAGGAAGTTGATCCATAGCCTACTCAGAGACAACTGAGAGTTGGTCTCTGAGCAGCAGCACAAAGGGGTCGAGTCTCTCAATGTCCGTGTGTTGGAGATATTCCACCATATTGGTCCCAGCCTTTAAAACAATGTTAAAGAAGATGTTAAAGATATTGTAGAAATATATTGCAGAAGAGCAGAACTACAATCACACTTTTTCAATGCTATTGCTGTTTTCTACCTCCCTGGTGAGGTACCAATGCGGGAAGTTTGAGAGAGTATTTCTAAAATGTGTATGATCCAATACACACAGTTATTTAAAAAGCTGACGTCTTGTACATGCTCACCAGAACCAAGCCTAATTAAATAACACATTTAATATTAAATAAGTACATGTGCAGTAGCCACTTGGACAATTACAGATCCCCAGGTCAAAACACAACAGAAAGACATGGAAGATCGTATTTTCAAATCACATCTGTGGCCCCCATAACTGTAATTTGGTATTAGTGGGTCAAAGGATTTATTTGGTTCAAGTGATAATAAGATCATATTTTGAAATGAAACACTACAGGATGTCATATTTAAAATGACTGTGAGTACCTTTCTTTAGTGACGGTTCTGAGGGGGGCAGGGATTAGTTGAGTGTGCTAATTGGAGCTGTGAAGTGTGCAGAGAAAATACAAATGTTTTCTTTTAATATGAAAACAAAGAACTTTTTTTTAACACCGACCTGGGATTGTGTTTCTTTCCAAGTTTCCTTATTGTTTCTGAGAAGAGACTGTTCACTTGCAAAGTGAACTGGACCCGTGTGACTCGCAGGTAAGGAGAGCCCGTGTTGAACTAAGATGGCTACAGTGAGTTTTCCTGGACAAAGCTCGGGCAAAGGATAGCGCAGAGTGCACCTGCACCTGAGATTGTGTTGAGAAGCTTTGTGATAAGAGCAGGTAAAGAGGGAAAAGAAACACAAGTATTTTCTTTGTTTGAAGAACACATTTTGTTTTAACTGAAACGGGACTACAACTTTTGAAAGGGAAATAGTTGCTAGTGCACTGTATTTTTATTGAGTTTATTAGAAGAAAAAAGCTTATATTTTGGACAGAACGAACTCGTTTGGCATGCAACTAGCAGCAAACGATGTGAAGCAAACAAAACAGTTAGCAAGTTAGCAAGTTACAGTCTGTCCTAGGTCCGGGGGTGCTTATGGTTGTTTATGGGTTCCCTTACCTTAGCCAGTGTCATGTACGGGTGTCCGTACCTTACTGGAGTGTTTGTTTCTATTATAATATATATACATAAAATAATATATAATAATGTAATATTTCAGATAAATCGTCACAGTGAGTGACACCAGCATTATTGTTTTTTTGAGAAATAAAAAAACAGAATGTAGAGAAGAAAATGTTGGAAGGAAGTTGGGAGAAAGACTGGTCTCCGAAGGAGCACCGGGACTGGTGGAAGCAACAACAACCAGATAAGACAGAGAAAGGAATTGTGATATTGTGTCAGGTTGGTGAGAATCAAGAAAAGAAAATAACAGAAATGGAAGATCATCATAAACAGTAATGTGAATTGAGAGAAGAAGTTGTGAAAAATACGATAGAATTAATAGAACTACAAGGCAAATTAGAAGGGCAAGAAAAGTGGTCAGAAAAGGTGAAGGTGTAGGTGCGCGATGTGCTGCCGTGTTAGCAGCGCGTCGCGACACAGATCACTCCGAGGACGACAGGCCCGATTGGGATGATTTAGATCGCAAAGCATGGGAATATGAAAAAGGAGGTTTTGCTAGCGCTCCTCCCCCATATAATCCGGAATATAAATCAATCACTGATTTTGGTTATAATAATACATTGTATCCAGATCTGACCGCTCTGAAAACGGTCCCAGCTGCACCCATGCAAGTCAAAACTAGACAGAGTAAAGAGGAAGGTCAATCAATAGTCTATACGACTAAACCCATGTCCCCTTCTCCCCAGGAGAAAAAGAAATGATATGGGTGTCCCTCCCAAAATTAAAACCAAACCAGGGTAACACAACTTTTTGGGATATTCTAGATGAAAAGATGGTTATTCACCTCCTTCACCCGCACGATGTACACATCATCGTGAAGGCTAAATGTCCGCCCAACATTTGGATACAGTTACTACGAGAATATCAGACCGGGGAGTGGGCTAATGTAGCCTCTACAGATGAGGAGGAAATAACAGAACTTTTTCACAATGGATCAAGAAAACTGAGATAGTGAAATAATGAAATAATCGAGTGGGATTATTTGACATTTTATTCTAAATAATCATAAGCTTAAATAATAAGTTATAAGGGCTGTTTGAGACACTGCAGGGTCAATAAAACATGCCACAGATCGGATATCTGAATTATCTTTAGATATCAATGTGTATGTGCTTTGTGTGTTTATGAATATGTATAGTTTGAAGGTGATATAAGGTAAATGTCTATGTTTTGGCAATCATTTTAGAATTATATTTAAAAATGTAACAACAGATTTATCATATTCATGAGGATCTTTGGCTCTATACAGAGTGCCTCAAGCATCAGAAATCAGAAAGAAAGACTATTATAAGAAAAGTAATCCAAAATATACATTGAATAAACAGATGGATAATAATAGTAATACATAAATAGTCATGGTGTCTCCACAAGAAGAACCAGAATTTGTTTGTTAAACATCATGTTATGGACAAGCTCTGTCAAAAGTCAAATTCAAGGAAACGAAAGGCTAGAAGAGAGCCTGGTGCAGCCCTGACAGCCTGTGAAAGCAGGAGAATGTAAACAGTCTGGTGACATGTTACAGTCTTTCAGAAAATGTTTGGTTATTGGTGCCTAGCATATAATACCTGAAATGAAAGTCAAAGTAGACCATGGTTTTAAGATGAGTGATGTAGGAAAAGGGTAAGATACCGCAGAAGTATAAGATTACAACTATAGAATAAGTAAGCTCAAGTAATATAAAATGCTTTACAGGAGAAAAGTAAGAATGGAAAGGAAGAGTAAAAGAGAAGGTGTCCTAGGATTATGGGAATCATTATTGAGATCAATGGCCTATTGGCTAATATTTTATTAGGTACATATATGACTTCAATAAACGAATAATGGAGTGACATCTGTATAAATATAAATAAAACATATTGATAAAAAAACCTGAATACATTTCTTGTAAGAAATTAAGAATAGGAGAAAGAATAGCTGTTAGAATGCAGAGCAATGTTAACCAAAGTTGAAGAGGGTTTGAGTAAGTTGACGAGGGTCTGAGTAAGTTGATAATGCTTGGGAAGCAGGAAAAGGTGAGTTTGATGTGTGTGAGACAAATGTGCTGCCACTTTTAGCACAGAGAGCTTCTGATGGTGATTGAATGAAACGTGGGAAAATAAATAAACTTGATGTAGGATAAATGAATAAATAATTGAATGAGATATGAGCCGCAGAGACCTCCCACATTGGAAAGTGGACTACAGCAGATAATCCTCTCCTCTCCCAGGGCAGGGTGATTAAGTGGGGACGCGTGTGAAGAGTGCAGGTGGACCCAGGTGAGTTGTGAAAGAAAGAAGAAACAAAAATAATAAGGCACGCGTGCAAACAATCAAAATAATACTAAGTGAATAACAAATTAAACAATAAAGTGAAAGATAATCAACACACAAAATAATGGCAATATAGAACCAAACAAAATACACAAGCCATATTGCATAAAGTGAAGTGAAATATAAATATAATAAGTAATGGTGATTAAGGAGCTAATTAACACCGTCCGTGACATTTACATTGGTTGGGTGTGTGGATACCAGTAATAATTTTTGTTTTATTGAAATACAAAATAATTCTATTTTTCCGAAGTGCTGAACTTTAATACAGTCTAGAAAGATTAATATTTTTTGTCTTGGGCTATATTATTATTACCATAGTTTTTCTATTGTATAAGTATCTTGGAGTAGAGGCATAGGTGGGCATGTGGGCAGAGGAGTAGGAAGGCCGGTCAAGCAAATAAGCTTGCTAAGGTACGCAGCAGCAGCAAGCAGCCCCCACATCCAGCCAGCCAGCCAGTCTGGCTGGCAGTGACTGAGTGGTTGACAGACGGCAAGCAACGGAATGTACGTGCTCTGTGATGTCATAGCAGTCAGCTGAGAGAGGCTCGTGATGTCATCGCTGAGCTGGCTGGCTGGCTGGCTGGCTGGCGGGCTGGCTGGCTCTGTGTGTGTGTGTGTTTGTGTGTGTGTCTGTTTTTCTGTTTGTCAGTCTGTCTGTCTGTCTCTCTCTCTCTCTCTCTCTCCCTCTCAATTCATTTGTATTGTCAAAAGCAATTGGACATACATACATTCATACATATATATATATATATATATATATATACATGCATACATACATGCTAGAAAGTCATTACTATGTTATCTTAAAGGCTAACTAAGCAGAACATATATCATTATCGAACAGAGTTCATAGGTCTATACATGGTATTAGTGAACAGGCACGTAGGTCATTCTGTTTGACATTGTCTCCAAGGTTCTCATTGTAAATAACAAAGAGAAATCAAACTACCTTATGGCCTCCTGACCTTCTAGCTTGACCTTATCTTTCTTAAGTATACAAGAGAGAAAAACACTTGTGAGAAAAGAATTTCTAACTTTCCTTCCACACATACATACATACATACATACATACATACATACAAACCAGAGGCATGCAAAAAAATATAAAGAGGAAGAAAATGTTGTATAGCACATACAAAAGGGATGGTGATGAAACAAAATACATAGAATATGTTGAGCTGCAAAGAGATCTTAAGAAAGGGATCAGGAAAGCAAAGAGGGAAATAGAAAGAAACATAGCTCTTGGAGCTACAACCAATGCAATGAGCTTTTTTCAAAATTACAACAGCAAGCGGTCAATTAAGGAGGAGGTGAAACAGATAAAGGGCAAAAATGGAGGTATCTTGGAAAACGAACAAGATGTGGCAAATATTCTAAATGAGTATTTCACAGAGGTTTTTACAAAAGAAAAAACAGATGACATGCCACAGGTTGACAATCAATCCAGTCAAACCCTAAGAGAGATCAGGATAAATGAGGAGGAGGTACTAAAGGGACTAGCAGAATTAAAATCAAACAAATCACCTGGGCCAGATGGGATATTTCCAACAGTACTTAAAGAAATGAGGGAAATTATGTATAGGCCGTTAACTCGATTATTTCAAATGACACTTAGAACAGGGGATGTTCCCACTGACTGGAAGACAGCAAATTTCATACCAATCCACAAGAAAGGGGACAAAACTGAGCCAGGAAATTACAGACCAATCAGTCTCACCTGCATCACCTGTAAAATGTTGGAAAAAATGATTAGACAGAAAATAGAGGAGCATCTCAATGAAAACCATATTCTTGGAGATAGTCAACATGGGTTTAGACGAGGCAGATCATGTCTTACTAACTTAATACATTTTTTTGAACATGCAACTGCAGCTGTAGATCACGTGAAAGCATATGATATGATATACTTAGATTTCCAAAAAGCTTTTGATAAGGTTCCACACCAAAGACTGATCCTCAAATTGGAAGCTGTAGGCATTCAGGGTCATGTAAGTAGATGGATTATGAACTGGTTGATGTATAGGAAACAGATTAGAGGAGTCACTTCTAACTGGAGTGAGGTTGTTAGTGGAGTTCCACAGGGATCAGTACTAGGGCCTTTGCTTTTTCTAATCTATATTAATGATCTGGACTCTGGGATACTTAGCAACCTTGTCAAATTTGCAGATGATACTAAAATAGGTGGCTTAGCAGATACAATCTTGGCAGCACATGCTATTCAGAGGAACTTAGATAAATTCAGTTGTGGGCTGACACCTGGCAAATGAAATTCAATGTGGACAAGTGCAAGGTAATACATGCAGTAAAACAAAAATGTCCACTATAATTACACTATGGGAGGTACAGATCTAGATGAAGTAATGCATGAGAAAGACCTAGGAATCTATGTGGATTCACTTTCTCCATCCAAACAATGTGGGGAAGCAATACAAAAGGCATACAGAATGCTAGGGTATATCGTCAAAAGTGTAGAATTTAAGTAATGTTAAGACTGTACAATGCGCTAGACCTCATCTGGAATACTGTGTACAGTTCTGGGCACCACACTTCAAGAAGGATATTGCTGCTTTAGAGACAGTTCAGAGGAGAGCAACCAGACTTATTCCAGGTCTGAAGGGAAAGTCCTACTCGGAGAGACTGAGGGAACTGAACCTTTTCACCCTGGAACAGAGGAGATTACGTGGGGACTTGATCCAAGTCTTCAAAATCATGAAAGGTTCCTCAAACCAGAGGAGCTTTTCCAGATCAGCAGGGACACACGCACCAGGGGACAACAAATGGAAATTGGGCTTCAAGGCATTCAAGATGGAAAGTGGTAGAAGCTGAAAGTTTGGGAACATTTAAAAATAGACTGGATAGGATCCATGGATCACTTAGATATTAATGGACACCAAACGAGCATGATGGGTCGAATGGCCTCCTCTCGTTTGTAAACTTTCTTATGTTCTTATGTTCTTATGAATGTTCCCTAAGCATGTTTCAAATGTTCCCTAATTTATGTTACAAATGTGCCTTAGCACCTCTCTCTCTCTCTCTCTCTCTCTCTCTCTCTGTCTCAATTCAGTGCATTTGTATTGTCAAAGCAATTGGACATGCATACATACATACATACATACATATATATGGAAAATAAACAATATGTGTACATCTCTGCATTAATGGTGCCCTAACAGATGTGCAAGTTACATGACAGACAGACAGACAGACACTCACACACACTTTCACACACACACACACACACTTTCACAGACAGACAGACAGACAGACAGACACACACACACACACACACACTTGTATACCTGACACGTATAGAAGACTGGATAGGGAGATATAAATAGCAATGGGGAGACTCTTGTACTTGGTGTGGCTCTATCCATATAGTGGGGCCAGCAGCCACTTAGCAGGTGTAGCAATAGAAGCTCAGCCTGGGGAGACTGGATTTAGCATTTCCTCTCCATTTTGATAAGTATCCTTAATCATTTCTGCAAAATACTTCTATGATACCTATGTATGTTTTTTACTTGTACTATATTATACTATCAAGTATCAGTGTACACATACAATGTGACCTGTTACATTAATACAGAGGCCACGGAAGGCCAGATCAGTAATAGCCACTGTCCCCTGATATTACACTTTTTTACAATCACTTTGGCACTCATTTCAGAACCTTGATGTCATTTTTCAAAACTCTAGACACTAAACTCACACCCGATGATCAAAATGCACATTTTTCAATTGCTTGGATACAATACACATCAACCTCAGATCATTTGTTCATTGAACTAAAATGATACAACTTAACGTCAAAGTATTACCATTTCAAAATGCAATTCACACATTACATCTGAGATCACTGTCTATTCATTTCATTACAAAGATCTAACTATCAATTGATACAGCTGCTCAAAATGATAAGTGACTGTTGCATTACTCTTAATTCATAGTTTTATGGAAACTGACGAACAGTATTCCATGTTTCGATCATGAAAGTTTCAGGATAATGAGATCCATTGACACCAATAACCGAGGAGCATGAACCAGTTGAACTACATTATCTATGGATGTAATATTTCATCATCATTCATCATCATGTAGCACTTTTCCACACCATGTTTTCAGTGTGGAAGGAAAGTTAGAAATTCTTTCTCTAATACCTGTTTTTCTCTCTTGTATACTTAAGAAAGATAAGGTCAAGCTAGAAGGTCAGGCCAGAAGGTAGTTTGATTTCTGCTTGTTATTTACGATGAGAATCTTGGAGACAATGTCAAACAGTATGATTGAAGTGCCTGCTCCCTAATCCATGTGTTGATCTATGAACTCTGTCCTATAATGATATAAATTCTGCTTAGCTAACTTTTAAGATAACATAGTAATGACTTTCTGATTATAACCAGCTCTTTGATTTTTGTGTATAAAAGCTCTGACTGTTAAAATGAAGGCAGAGCGACTTTGGGATCTTCTTGAGTCACTGTTCCTCTCCACGCTGCGTGTATTAAAGGCATTGCAACTAACGCTCCAACCTGGTTGAAGATGATTGTTCTTCCACATCAGATTTGACATTACTGTATGTATGCAGGCCCTTGTAATTGCTATTCCAATACTGCCAACTGGTTATTGATGATTGATTTCACATTGTGGTACGAGTATCGAGTGAAATGAGTGCTATCCACCCGAGCAACACAGTGATAACATGGAGCCGGCAGGTCATCCAGGTCACAATAGAGGTCAAGCAGTGGGAGGAGGAAGACGTGGTGGTCAAAGGAATGGAAGGGGACATGCACCCCTTCTGAGAGGTGGTCGTGGGCCTCGTCATAGAGGAGGGCTTAGGCCTCACCAGAGAGGCAGCCATGGGCCTCATTTGAGAGGTGTTGGGGGAACGTGGTAGAGGACAAGGCCACGGACCAGACAGCGGCAGCAACAGCAAATAGTGTCCAGTGAAATCCGAGAAATAGTTGTAGAACATGTTGTAAATCATGGCATGACCATGACTGAGGCAGCTACAATGATTCAATCAAACCTCAGAATCAACTCAGGATCAACTGTGGCCTCAATCATCAGAAATGTCCGTACTGAGAAGCGGCAAGTCTTCAGCATGCACTAAACATTAGGCTACTCTCAATTGTCAAATGACTGTATACTGCATACCAATGTGTAGCACAGAGTATAGTGTGCCTTTTGAAAGAAATGCAGACAGAGTGAAGCAGCTGATGACTGAGTATGTTCAGGTATGTTCAGTTTCAAGATGCCTCTTGTGAAAAATGGTTGTGAGAACCTGAACCTGAACACAGGGCTGATGGAAATTTAGAAGTACAGTAATCAATCCTTTGTTTTGCTTTTTACACTAAGCCAGGTGAGGAACACTGCAGTTGACATTTTACTGTAGTTTTGTTCGTTTTTGTAGCTAATTATTTTTGCATGGATTCAAAGAAACCTATGGTGTGATTTGATTGTATTGCATCAATACATTTCAGATTTTGTTCAATGATTCCACTGTGTCTGTAGTATTCTCTCTACTAGTCCTTTTACAGTGATGTATTTATGTGTAGTACCATAATGAAACATGTATCACATATTTTGTACTACAATATTTAATGATTGTACGAACAACTACACAGTGAAACTATCGGTATCTTCTGTGTTACTATGTTACTATGGTATTTCATGATAAATGAGTTATTTGAACCAACAAGTCTGCAAGTGCTAGGTTTCTATAAAGATATGAATGCACAATGCAATGTTTTGAACATTGGACAGCCTGTGTTACAAGTGATGACCGTTTTGAGTTTTGTGTCTAGAGTTTTGAAAAATGACATCAAGGTTCTGAAATTAGTGACAAAGTGATTGTAAAAAACTGTATATTCATCCTATTTAATGTGCTCTTTTAAAATGTACTTTTCTTTTTTATGTTGCCATTTCTGTTCTACCAATGTTTCAGTTGTTAGCCAAAGATTGACAGAGTACATCTCATACACACAGGCCAGACAGCAAAGATTTCTTTTTGAAATTCAATTACAAATGCTGCATGAACTCATCAATACGATTAGAGCTCCTGAAAGCAATATAACTAACTCACTCTACAGCATCTCATTAGCAGTGAAAAGAAACCAAGAAAGTTGGGACAGTCGACTGTTTACCACTATGTAACATCACCTTTTCTTTTAATAACACTTATTAAGCACTTGGGCACTGAAGACACCACTTGGTTAAGTTTAGCAAGCGGGATTTTCCCCCATTCATCCATTATGCATTTCCTCAGCTGCGCAACTGCACAGGGCCTTCGTTGTCTTAATTTGCACTTCATAGTGCGCCACACATTCTCAATTCGGAGACAGGTCAGGACTGCAGGCAGGCCATGCTAGCACCCGCACTCTCTGCCTATGCAACCATGCGCTTGAAATCTGGGCAGAATGTGGTTTGGCGTTATCCTGCTGAAAAATGCAGGTACGTCCCTGGAAAAGATGATGTCTGGATGGCAGCATATGTTGCTCCAAAATGTGTACATCTCTTTCTGCAAAAATGGTGCCCTCACAGATGTGCGAGTTACATGACAGACACTCATACACACTGTCACACCCATACACACACAAACACACACTTTCACAGACAGACACACGCACACACACACACACACACACACACTTTCACAGACAGACAGACAGACACACACACTTTCACACACAATCACTTTCACAGACAGACACACACACACACTTTCACACAGAGACAGACACACACACACTTACATACATACATACATACATACATACAGTGAGGGAAAAAAGTATTTGATCCCCTGCTGATTTTGTACGTTTGCCCACTGACAAAGAAATGATCAGTCTATAATTTTAATGGTAGGTGTATTTTAGCAGTGAGAGACAGAATAACAACAAGAAAATCCAGAAAAACGCATTTCAAAAAAGTTATAAATTGATTTGCATGTTAATGAGGGAAATAAGTATTTGATCCCCTATCAATCAGCAAGATTTCTGGCTCCCAGGTGTCTTTCATACAGGTAACGAGCTGAGATTAGGAGCACTCTCTTAAAGGGAGTGCTCCTAATCTCAGCTCGTTACCTGTATAAAAGACACTTGTCCACAGAAGCAATCAATCAATCAGATTCCAAACTCTCCACCATGGCCAAAGAGCTGTCCAAGGATGTCAGGGACAAGATTGTAGACCTACACAAGACTGGAATGGGCTACAAGACCATCACCAAGCAGCTTGGTGAGAAGGTGACAACAGTTGGTGCGATTATTCGCAAATGGAAGAAACACAAAATAACTGTCAGTCTCCCTCAGTCTGGGGCTCCATGCAAGATCTCACCTCGTGGAGTTTCAATGATCATGAGAACGGTGAGGAATCAGCCCAGAACTACATGGGAGGATCTTGTTAATGATCTCAAGGTAGCTGGGACCATAGTCACCAAGAAAACAATTGGTAACACACTATGCCGTGAAGGACTGAAATCCTGCAGCGCCCGCAAGGTCCCCCTGCTCAAGAAAGCACATGTACAGACCCGTCTGAAGTTTGCCAATGAACATCTGAATGATTCAGAGGAGAACTGGGTGAAAGTGGTCTCAGATGAGACCAAAATCAAGCTCTTTGCCATCAACTCAACTCGCCGTGTTTGGAGGAGGAGGAATGACCCCAAGAACACCATTCCCACCATCAAACATGGAGGTGGAAACATTATGCTTTGGGGCTGTTTTTCTGCTAAGGGGACAGGACAACTGCACCGCATCAAAGGGACGATGGACGGGGCCATGTACCGTCAAATCATGGGTGAGAACCCTAAGCCAGGGCATTGAAAATGGGTCAAATACTTATTTCCCTCATTAACATGCAAATCAATTTTATAACTTTTTTGAAATGCATTTTTCTGGATTTTCTTGTTGTTATTCTGTCTCTCACTGCTAAAATACACCTACCATTAAAATTATAGACTGATCATTTCTTTGTCAGTGGGCAAACGTACAAAATCAGCAGGGGATCAATTACTTTTTTCCCCCACTGTACATACATATATATGGAAAAGAAACATTACAAGTATAAATCACAATAAGATGTAATAAAGTACAGATAAACAAAGTGTAATAAAATGTGATCTGTTTGAAAATGCAGGGACGTCACTGGAAAAGATGATGTCTGGATGGCAGCATATGTTGCTCCAAAATGTGTACATCTCTTCTGCAAAAATGGTGCCCTCACAGATGTGCGAGTTACATGACAGACAGACAGACAGACACTCACACACACTGTCACACCCACACACACACTTTCACAGAGAGACATGTACACACACACACACACACACACACACACACTATCACACAGAGACAGGCACACACACGTACAGACACACACACTAACTTTCACACAGAGACAGACACACACACACACACACACACACACACACACATACATACATACATATGGAAAAGAAACAATACTTTTATAAATCACAATAAGATGTAATAAAGTACAGAAAAACTAAATGTAAGAAAATGTGATCTTTAATACACACAAATATGTATGGCTGGTCGGATGCGTCTTGGACTCGGGTTCCTCTTCATTACGTATAACGCTTTTGCCTTTTGCTATAGCTTTCCGTGGAGGGGATCGTGGGTGAGTTTGTACCATTCTTGGGGGGCTCTGCCTTGTTGGGGCGGAGCTGTGATCCAGGTGAACAGCAGATCGGGCATAGGTGGGCATGTGGGCAGAGGAGTAGGAAGGCCGGTCAAGCAAATAAGCTTGCTAAGGTACGCAGCAGCAGCAAGCAGCCCCCCCATCCAGCCAGCCAGCCAGTCTGGCTGGCAGTGACTGAGTGGTTGACAGACGGCAAGCAACGGAATGTACGTGCTCTGTGATGTCATAGCAGTCAGCTGAGAGAGGCTCGTGATGTCATCGCTGAGCTGGCTGGCTGGCTGGCTCTGTGTGTGTGTGTGTCTGTGTCTGTCTGTTTTTCTGTTTGTCAGTCTGTCTGTCTGTCTGTCTCTCTCTCTCTCTCTCTCTCTCAATTCAATTCATTTGTATTGTCAAAGCAATTGGACATACATACATACATACATACATATATGTAGCGTAAGGTACACTTATACATTTCAATTAAAGAAGTGAATTCATAGTATCACCTTATCA
This sequence comes from Amia ocellicauda, assembly GCF_036373705.1. NCBI lineage: Eukaryota > Metazoa > Chordata > Actinopteri > Amiiformes > Amiidae > Amia > Amia ocellicauda. The sequence continues at coordinate 42,629,482 of NC_089859.1, forward strand.
CGAATCCTGGAGTCTTGTAGAACTCAATTTCTGTAATAATTGGACGCAGACACCAATTCCAAAGATATAAATTGTCAAATTTATTTAAAAACAAAGACTAAATGTAGCACTACACTAATTATACAAAAGGGAAAAACTAATTAAAATTCAACTCTAGATCAACAAATCAAAGACAAATCACTTCCGTGACCAAATCAAAGACCATGGGATCCCATAGGATAACACACAAATCGTTAAACAAAAAAGGTTATAAACACATTGACTACAATACCGGTTAGTAATTCTAGGAATCACTAAGAAACAGTTGAAAGTGCTAAATTGCAGTTTCAGAAGATGAAAAAAAACTGTAACAGATGGGATATGTAGTACTTTATGCTCGAGTGGTCTATGCGATTACACCCTGTTGGTGTTATTAAGAACGCCAAGTACCAGAATGCAGAGCGGGACTGTTTTTTGTGCCGTGACTTGTCGGGGGAAAAAGGCGCAGAAAAAACGGACGAGAAGGTGAAGGTAGTATGGCGGTGATGCACGCGTTGGTGAAGTGGGAAAGCGGGGTCGACAAAGACTCTTACAGCGTGATTCCCACTGCTTGCTTTCGCAATTTTGATTTATTCAGCATTGCTGATGATGACGAAGAGACGACTCGAAACTTCAGAGCAGAGTGGAGAGACACGAACAAACCTCCAAAAGGTGGATGGCCTGTCCATGAAGCGCAGATCATTATGACTGGTAACAATGTTTATTTAAAAAAAAAAACATTAAAGTCTTTACATGCTATTTGATATATACAATCACAGTATATTTGAAATGAATGTTTAAGTTATTAATGTGTTGTACTTCTAACATACTCTTATAACATGGTAGGTGGTGGTGAGGGCGCTAAAACTCGTCATACTTGACTGGCATTTGTAAGAACGATTTATTGTGTGTTGTGCTTTACAATAAAATCCCCCAAATCACAAAATAAATTAAACCAGATATAATTTAACTTCAGTTTTGATTCAGTGTTGGCTGTTCATCTTAATTTGTATGGTCAAAGCACAGTATTTTTATGACAAATAAATATAATCCCCAAATATCTGTGGACATAATGCAGGGTTTTATTTATTTTATTTTTATTTTAGGAAAAGAAGGCAAACTAAGAAGAAAACTTAATGACCTAACAAAAATGCCCTCTCCTAAAATGAAGAGAGTACCTAAACCAAACAAAAAACTTCAAATTTCAGATGATAGTGACCTTGATGAACCACAGTTACCGGTGAGATAATTACTGCAAATATTAAATAAATGTATTGCAGGATTGTTTTTTTTTTAATCATTTTCATATATATATATATATATATATATATATTCATTTTAAACTCTTTTCCTCTCTGAATACAGCACAAAATAAGAAAGAAAACCGATGGAGCTTCAAGAATTAGATCCCGTCATATTCTACAGACATTTAAAGAGTCCAGTGAAGTTGAGCTACAGCAAAAAGTTAAGCAGCTCGAAAAGGAAAACACTTAAAAAGACTTAAAAATGAAAACCAATGTCTTCGAAACCGTATGGTTGATGGTAAGTTTTTTTATTTATAGCAAATAATTCCTTACCTTGATAAATGTTATTCTTCAGTAATTTAGATTCCAGAGTAATGTATTATAGTTGATCATACTGAAGTAATCTAGAACCACAATACAGACTCTTAATGTGCACTGTCTAATAGTTTAATAATACTGATTATTAAATAAAGTTTTTCAACATAACTTCATAATCCTACATTAATGACTATATGCATTACATTAGACCTGGTAATTCTTGTATTTTATCTTTTTTATATTTATCGTAGCTAATGTTAATGACCCACAAAAAGGTCAGTTTGCCAATAACATAGAGCAAGTCTCTCAAGTATAATTGCAGGCATTGATGGTTTTGTTTTCACTTTGCATTAAATATATTACTAGAAATGATTATCATTTAATACTAAGGTTTTTTTCTCCAGAGATTCCAGACCTTTTGGACAATCTGAAAAAAATTGTAACAAAAGCCACATTTATCAGCAATGAAGACAAAAGTGTGTCACCATCAAGTGGTTCTGACAGCCCCACAGCAAATTGTTCTGAATCTGACAAAGAATCACCAAAACAGGTATAACACTCTTGGTCTACAATATTACAAAGACAAGGTAAAAATATATATATTGAAAACAAATATTGGTTGTAAACAATCTAATGATGCTACATTATCAGTTATATTCATAGTTATAGTTGATAATAAGAATGTAATTGAATTATGGGTGTCACAGATTCACTGACTTTATTATGTGTGTAAATTAATAAACTTAGAATTGAGACATACTGTGGTCTTTAATAACACATTTCTGTAACAAAATCACAGCCTTACTGATAATGTATTCCACTTAACATAATATAAGAATAGTTTGGGGATAAACTTGTTTTTTATTTACCATTGTCTTTTAGGTGGAAATATTCCCAGGCACTGGAGTTTACATTGACAAACTGTCCTGGATCCTTGCAGAGAGGTGCAGCACGAATACGTCATATGCAAGAACCCTGACGGTTGCTGTCTTTGACTTTCCAACATTATTAAAGAGCAATCTTCGTGGTGGTGGCAGCAAGAGAGATCCAACTTCGGAGAAAAAGACACCTCTGGATCGCTTAAAGGTGGAAGCCATATATGGTATGTAAATGCTGTTGTACAAAATTTCTAACTCTCCTTTTTAACTGTATAGAACACAAAGGGTTAGCATTTGAAATGTTCCTTTGGCCTTTGTTTTAGTTTCAGAGACTAGAGTTAATTTATTAATAAATAATAATACCTTACATGTAGCAGCTGGAAAGATCCCGAAGTGCTCTACAGACTCACTTCACCCACCACCCTCTGGGGTGCAGCCATTTTGTACCAGCAGATTACTACACAGCAGTAAAGGTGGAGTCATAACAAATTTGTTAGACCTGATTGAGGGAAGCCTGACTTAGAATTCAGCCACGTCACTCTTTCAACAACACCTTGTAAATCACCTTGGATTAATGCTTCAGACATATTAATACATAATAATAATGAATAGTGCCATGGGATCCTTGACAATATAAACTTTCATGTCTCATTTAAATTTGACTTTTGAGCAAATACTTCACATTTCAGTCCAGTTGTGCCACATCAATGTAATGCTTAAGCAAGGTATTAATGGAGAAAAGACTGCCTTTGCATAGCTGCTTCGCCAAGTACAGATTTTACTATGAACTAGTGTAAGACAAGTTTAAGAGCATACACCAAAACGTTTAAATACACCCACACACAAAAATGTTGATTTACTGTGGCAATATGTAACTAATGAACCCTTCTCAAAGATATGTGGTATGTTTATTAAAAGATTTTTATATATCTATGTGCAAGTCATTAAATCTATGTGATACATGTTTTTTAGGGGCTACCTTGAAAAAATTGCCCAGTAACCCAAAGAGTGTAATTGGTGGTGCAATTAACAGCAAGATAAATGAACTACGACACAGAATGAAACCAGAGTGAAGATTTGAAGAACCAGATCTGTATTTTTTGTTTTGTTTTCAACAGGGTTGGGGTCAATTCCAATTCAATTTTTAATTCCCTTTTCAATTCAATTCCAATAAAGAATATTCTGTGAATGCAAAAAGTAATTGCAATTTTGAATTGATTTGTAGGAGGAATTGGAATTGAAAAACAGGAATTGACCCCAACCATGGTTTTCAGTGAGTGTTGTACAAATTGATAGGTCAGGGTTTCTGTAAAAACTTAATAGAGGCCAGCAGGCGTGCACGATCTGGGAAAAACTGCTCCACTACAACAGACCTCTTTCCCTTCGTTTTCTCTAAAAACCTCCTGATATCCTTCACTGCAGCTCTGACTCACCGAGGACGAGGAGGCGAGAGAGGAATCCGTGAAGCCGCCCTCACTGTCACTCCGAGCCGCGATGCTCCAGCGTGTAGCCGGACCTTTCCCCACCAAGCCGCTCGCTACCCCAGCTTCACTACTGTGCCACCACTTCTTTTACTGCCACTATTTACCAACACCGTCCGTGCTCCCTCCCAGCACCTTCTTAGTGCGTTTTTTCCACCCGGCGCCTCGGCTTGTACCGCCGAGCCTGGCCCTGCCTCCTCCTCGGCTACACCCTGTGTGTCTGTCCGCCCGTCTGCTGGCTGCTGAGGTTGTTCCTCGTCACTAACCAGCGCCCCGTGCACCGCCTCAACACCATCTCCCCCCGGCGTCTCGGTCGTCACTATCCCCCGCTGCCTCGACCCCGTCCCCCAGCTGTGCGTCATCGCCTCCGGGCAGCTCTTCCCCCGTCACGGCATCAGTGGTACCATCGGTCCGACCGGCGACTGTCTCCTCCGCCGGGGCTCGATCTCTGTCTGCCCGCTGCATCTGTGGCTGCGGGCCGGTGTCTCTATTCCTCCCCGCGTCGCCCCGCTCCTCCTCCCGCTCCCTGTCCTGCTCGGGACAGTTCCTCACGACATGCCCCTCGCTCCCACACCTGAAACACTTCATGGACTCCGAAGTAGCGAACACGACGTAGTCGGTATTGTCGATCTTAAATTTAAAAATGACATTAAGATCCTCATTGATGTTATTGAGGATCATATACAGCTGCCTTCGGAAGGACACGACGTGTTTCAGTTGCGGGGCTTTGCAGCCCAGCGGGACCCTCTTAATGCCGGACATCAGCTGCCCGAGCCGGTGCGGATGAACGGAGGGACGTTAGACAGCGTTACCTTCCGGGCAGGAGCAGCGAGCGGCAACACCGGGGTGAAAGTGTCGTCTAACACTGTGCCATTAGCCACTAGCTGATTGAGCAGATCAGTGGTTTTTAAGAAGATAACAATGGCAGCAGACTTGATATTTTCACACCCTGCTACCTCCCCAACCGCTAACACACACTGCTCTAGGGGGCAGAACTGCACCGGAGCGATCTTGACTCCATGGCGTCGGGTCAGTTTTTCAAAAGACGCATTCAGGGGGTCCGACCCCCCGACCCGGGAAGAACTACCGGTACTCCCCCCTCCCCTCCCCTGTTCCCCCACAATAAGAAAAGCACTGAAAACAGAAGACAAAATAAACAAACTGAAAAAAGTAAAGCAACAAAAAAACGCAGCCAAAGGACAGAGCTCTCAGCAGCACTCCCGCTCACTGCAGACCCCTCCCACACACTCCCAGCTGAGAGAGAGAGAGAGTTAGTGTCTGTCTGTCTCTCTCTCTCTCTCTCTGTAGATGCATCATAGGGAACATATGTAACAATCTCTCTTTTTGTTTACCAAAAATGAGAATGAACGTATTTCAAGTGGGTGTTGCCTTGGTTGGAAACGTTTTAAGATTATTTATGAAGTGTAAAGTGGATTTGTCTCAGTTCTCCGTAGTTTTCAATGTATGTGCCATTCAGTAGCGTTCATGTTACAGATGTGCCCTATGCAGTGGTAGGGTCAATAAAATGTCAGTAAAACTTTATTTTAGCAATTATGGAGGGGAAGAACTGCAAATAGCGGGTCCCCACTAATTATCTAACTTACCAACAACGTTTAAAATTAGGTCTTGCGAAGCTGCCAAATAATGCTGTATAATCGTATGTGTCTTCATACACCGGCTGCTATAGTCTGATAGCTTTGATTATATATACATATTTTCTCGTGAACCACAAATGCTATTTGCTTGATTTTTACAGAGTATGTTATAAATACCATTGTTATGAAGCCTGACAAATTGTATGCTGTAATTATGAATATTTTCAAATCATTTGTTTGTTTTTCCTAACATGTTACAAATGTTCCCTATGTGAAAGATGCATTATATCTTAATAACGTCTAAACAATTAAAGATATACAGATTATTATTTTCGGTAAAGTTATAACACATTGCTATTAACTATGTGTGTCAGTAAAAGTTTAAAAAATCCTAACAATTTTTTATTGATCCTGCAAAATAAGTGTTTAGGGAACATTTGTAACATAGTTAGGGTTAGCCACTGGGTAAGGGTTACATCTTCAGCAGTAAGTTTATTCATGTTAATTATTCTCATCAATGTTAAAGAACAATAAGTTCTATCATGTGTGTCGATAAAATGCTGATATTCCATAACGTTTGCTTGTGTATTCTGCAAAACACATATTTAGGGAACATTTGTAACATTAGGGTTACGATTTGCCATAGACGCGGAATGAGTTTGATTGTGATGTTAAATGGGGTTTAAAGACGCAGTCGCCTCGGTGCTGATTACTATTGCTGTGTTTCTCCACTTCTACTCCATGCTTGGGAACGCCCACATCCAGTGACGTCAAAACCGGTGGAAAAGCGGGCCGGTTCAAAAAAGATCAGCTGGATCCCAGGCCGAGCAGCAGCTCCGGCTCCAGCACCGGCACCATGTCGCTGGAAAAGCGCTAAGTGAGCTCACAGTGAGCTCAGTGTAATGTCTGCTCTGGTGAGCTCACAGTGTGACCTAGTCGTGAGTTCACGTCTTCACTGGGTAGTCCATGACAACTTAATTGACTCAATTCTTGGGCTTAATTGGTCAAAATGACCATTGGTTGAAGGTACTCAGGGACTGATGTGTAGAGAGACTTATTAAACCTGCAGGATTGTGGTTTTCCCAGAACAGAATTAACCAGTGTAGCGTTATGTTGGGTGTATTCTGATAAGAGCATTTTAGCTCTGAGCTGAAGCACTGATCTAAAGATCAAATTTATCAGATTTCCTTAACTCATCAGCATGTGAACTGGTTTACATCAAAGTGACAGTCTTGGGAGGATGGCACCGAGAATGGGCCAAATAGCTTGGAATCCCTGCTGTGAGATGTCTGGGGAAGGGGGCCTGTAGGAAATAAAAACTCTTTGAAATGGACGAGAGCCGAAATCCCGACACAGAGCTACGAACCCGTGCCAACCGGCATTTCCAAAAGATGGCATGGATTGACATCAGTCATAAATCAAGCCCCCCTCCAATAGGACACTGGGGGCTGAAGCCGAATCCAATCTCACAAACTAAAGAACCAATCACCTATTGATCTGACAGGCCTATAAAGGATAACGCACGGCATCTCTATCTCTCTCTCACCTAAACCAGTAACTCGCTGCCACAGCTGAACTTGTATCTCTGTTGCCAGAACCGGAACCAGAAACCAACTAAGTCTTTGCCAGCAACAGAAGGGTTAAACTGGGAGAAGGAGATTGAGCCGTAGGAAGAATTCTTTTAAAGGACTTTATTAAATAAAGAACTTTACAGACTGCGCTGCCCGCCTGTGCCCAGCCATCCAGCTGGACAATTGACTAAGTCGACTGAATACGAAAGTCATTTAAATAGCTATTTGAGTCTTAAGAAACTTGACCCTTGGAACGAACAGGGCCCTGCTTTCCTCAAAGACTTTGTCTTCAAGTTTGTGGTTAAAATACTTAATTTAATCCCTGTATTGTATGGAATAATAATAACAACTGTAAAACATAAGAGAAGGGCCTAATAATAAACACAATACACAATAGACTAGAACCCTTAGAATATAATAATACGAACATCTTCATGATTAGTATGATTGTACTTTGGATAATATATTAATGCAAGTTGATAACATATTTTACAGAAAATGGGTTTTAGGAATTGTGACCAAAAAACTAAAATAATTGCTTCAGGGACCACTGCTCCTTTTATCAAGACCAATGTATAGCCCACTTTTCTTTTAAATTATGTTTAAAACAAAATTGAAGAAGCAGTGGTTAGTTCTGAATCAAACATATTGACCCCCTCACTCAATCTGTAAGTCCTGCAGCAAACATTGGAATATGCATAGATATTTGCACAGACTGGTATAAATGTCCCTTATAACTAACCAAATGTCATTTTTGTTGTTTGAAAAGTGCCCAACATCTTACCAGTATGTCCTTTTAGTATGTCACAAAGGTTCCCTAAGGCACAGAAACTTAGAATACAGAGCAAACACAAGTTTCAACCATTGAAATACTTACTAATTTGATTGTTTCACGGACATCAATATCTGGACAATCATAAATATCAAGACTGGCCGTTTCTGGTGCACCTCCAAGCAGCACATGGATCATTGCAGGACTTCCGATATGGAGGGAATTAAGTGGTCAGGTTCTCCTTCAAATAACAATGTTTTATCAGTGATTCCTGAGGAGGGAGGAAATCAAATAAGAATACACATCAAATCACATATATATATATATACAGTGAGGGAAAAAAGTATTTGATCCCCTGCTGATTTAGTATGTTTGCCCACTCACAAAGAAATGATCAGTCTATAATTGTAATGGTAGGTGTATTTTAACAGTGAGAGACAGAATAACAACAAAAAAATCAAGAAAAACGCATTTCAAAAAAGTTATACATTGATTTGCATGTTAATGAGGGAAATAAGTATTTGACCCCTTCGACTTAGTACTTGGTGGCAAAACCCTTGTTGGCAATCACAGAGGTCAGACGTTTCTTGTAGTTGGCCACCAGGTTTGCACACATCTCAGGAGGGATTTTGTCCCACTCCTCTTTGCAGATCCTCTCCAAGTCATTAAGGTTTCGAGGCTGACGTTTGGCAACTCGAACCTTCAGCTCCCTCCACAGATTTTCTATGGGATTAAGGTCTGGAGACTGGCTCTCACCCAAGATTTGACGCTACATGGCCCCGTCAATCGTCCCTTTGATGTGGTGCAGTTGTCCTGTCCCCTTAGCAGAAAAACACCCCCAAAGCATAATGTTTCCACCTCCATGTTTGACGGTGGGGATGGTGTTCTTGGGGTCATAGGCAGCATTCCTCCTCCTCCAAACACGGCGAGTTGAGTTGATGCCAAAGAGCTCGATTTTGATCTCATCTGACCACAACACTTTCACCCAGTTCTCCTCTGAATCATTCAGATGTTCATTGGCAAACTTCAGACGGGCCTCTACATGTGCTTTCTTGAGCAGGGGGACCTTGCAGGCGCTGCAGGATTTCAGTCCTTCACTGCATAGTGTTACTAATTGTTTTCTTGGTGACTATGGTCCCAGCTGCCTTGAGATCATTAACAAGATCCTCCCATGTAGTTCTGGGCTGATTCCTCACCGTTCTCATGATCACTGAAACTCCACGAGGTGAGATCTTGCATGGAGCTCCAGACCGAGGGAGACTGACAGTTATTTTGTGTTTCTTCCATTTGCGAATAATCGCACCAACTGTTGTCACCTTCTCACCAAGCTGCTTGGTGATGGTCTTGTAGCCCATTCCAGCCTTGTGTAGGTCTACAATCTTGTCCCTGACATCCTTGGACAGCTCTTTGGCCATGGTGGAGAGTTTGGAATCTGATTGATTGATTGCTTCTGTGGACAGGTGTCTTTTATACAGGTAATGAGCTGAGATTAGGAGCACTCTCTTAAAGGGAGTGCTCCTAATCTCAGCTCGTTACCTGTATAAAAGGGGACAATATTAGGTATAGATATCCTTAGAGAAGCCGGCACACTAGTGGATGCTAATAATAATTGCATAATATGGACCAATACACACGGGAATAAAAAGAATACACAAAGATACGCAACAAATTGTGCTAGTATCTCACTCACACCGTCAACACCTCATATATGGCCAGACACACCACTTGGACACGTATGTCAGGAATTTCCTGATGTTTGGGCAACACATAAACTAGATTGTGGTCTGGCACAAATTGAACCTATAGTAATCCCAGGTCCAGTACACAAAGCACATAAACAGTATCCTATTAAACCAGAAGCTTTTACAGCAGTTCAGACAATTATTCAAACATTGCAAAATGAAGGAATAATACGCGAAACGCATTCAACCACTAATTCTCCAATCTGGCCAGTGGCAAAACCAGACGGCTCATGGTGACTCACAATTGATTACACACAATTGAATAAAGTTACACCCCGGTTACACCCGATTGTAGCCAATCCCAACACTATATTAAATGATTTGAAACCTGAACACTCTATTTTTACCGTCCTGGATATTAGCAATGGATTTTGGAGCCTGCCACTCCACTCTGAATCCCAAGATAAATTTGCGTTTACTGTATGTGACAAACAGTACACATGGACTAGAGTGCCACAGGGATTTCACAACAGTCCGACACTCTTTCACCAGGCAATGGCCAAGACCTTAGAAGGAATGGATCTGACACCCTGGAATAGTTTAATCATCCAGTACGTGGATGATCTTTTGATTGCGTCTCCTGATGAGTCCTCGGTGTCTTACAAAAGGCAGGATTTAAAGCAAGCCCTAAGAAAGCACAAATAGGCTTAACTAAGGTTCAATATCTCAGACACAACATTTCACAAGGACAAAAATCTATGACGCATAATAGGCAAGAAGCCATTCTAAATATGCCAAAACCACATAATGTTAGGGCTGTGCGTAAAGTTATGGGGCTCCTTAATGATTGCCGCACTTTCATCCCTAATTTCACACAAGCCACAGGTCCGATACAGGCGTTAATCAAAGGGAGCCCGGCTCCCTTGGACCCCATAGACTGGGGACATGAACAGGAAATAGCCTATCGTGTAATAAAACAGGCTCTCAGCAATGCCCCCGCCCTCGGGTTACCAGATCATACTAAACCATTTCACCTCTACTGTTCCCAAGATGGGATCTATTATACAGCAGTTCCGACACGTCCCGTCGCCTATTACTCCACAAAGCAACCTACGGTAGCAGCAGGCATGCATCGCTGTATGGCAGCAGTAGACTGCGCCTCTTGGGCAGTGCAGGCATGCGATTCGATTGTAATGAACACACAGTTGATTCTGCACACAGGACACACGTTAGTTGAATTATTACACACCGGCAAATTGCGTTCAGTCTCCGATAGTAGACGAGCTAGATGGGAAGCTGTTTTGCTCCCCAGAGATAAATCCATACAAATAATAAAAGACACACGAGTAAACCCAGCAGATGGGATGTTAGGGGAGGGAGAAGAGCATACATGCTCTGAGCTGGTTCTCCAGGAGGACCACAGTCGCTTCCTAGAAAACCCCCTCACAGACCCTGACTTGGAACTATATGTTGATGGATCCAGGAAAATAAAAGATGGAATTCCCCACACTGGGTGGGCGGTGGTATTGGATGATAGCACCGTCGTAAAAACAGGATCCCTGCCAGGACACTGTTCAGCCCATGTGGCAGAACTCGTGGCGCTGACTGAGTCATTAAAAATAGCGAAAGACATTAAAGTTAACATTTTCACTGACAGTCACTATGCATTTGGAGTAGTACACGACTATATGGCAACCTGGGAACGTAGAGGGTTTATAACAACAGCAGGAGAAGTAATCAAAAATTATGAGTATGTCCTTAGTTGAATCATGGACAGATAACAAATGTATCCAAATGACACGCACCTATGCAAATGCCCTTAATAAAACAAAATGTTGGGTTTGTTCCCACATTCCACACGACACTAAGAAAGGGGTTCCAATGATCCCCATTCCAATTCCAGGATTTTCTGATTATTCACAACTTAGAGTTGCCTCTAATGTACGGTATGCATATGATTATGCCTTAGGCATCACAGGAGAATGGTACTTTAGACCGAAGATGGATCAGAATAATCAAAGCAACTACAAAGATACACCAGTCCTCCGGAGGAAAAACCCTCTGGGGATGGCTTGCTGATACCTTTGGTAATCTGGGTATGATTGTGTTACATGGATTGATATCGGTAGTTACTATTCTGCTATGTCTGTATGTTTCTTTTTTATGTCTTAAATACACTGTTCAAAGAGCATCTCAACAACTTTGTAAACCTCATAATGTATCTACTATGGTTACAGCTGCAATTAAAACACCCTCGTTGGCAGACTTTCTCTAAATTTCTACTAAACGACACCGTCCCTCACTCGGGAGGAGCAAAACTCACACACCCATTGACACAAATCTTATTCTATCCCCTTGGTTCTGGAGGCTCCATGTGACTGAGGACAAATGGATTTAGTATCAAAGGCAATAAACCTCATGACTCAAGGAAAACCAAAGGATGCATTGGAAAGATACTATTACAAAGGTCACTCTGCTCCATGAGACACCTTCAGGACATTCTGTACATTCACATTTAGGGACACACACTTATCGCTCTCCCAGACAGCAGGGACACCCTTACACTCGCCGTACACACATATACACCCCACGGGGAAGGGTTGGGATGAAGGAGCTGAAAACGCAGCGTCAAATCTTCCTAACCCCTAAGGGGATTTGCTTGTAACTGACAAACATAACTTTTTGGCTTCTTTCTGCTTTGCTCTATTGCCAAACAGCAGAGAATGAAGACTCTGTATAGGAAGTTGAAGAAAGTGTTTTGTGATAATTATATAATGTTTTATATTAATACTAGCATTAGAAGTAGTTTGTATACAGACTGAGCAGATTAGATTTAGCAGCACAAGTAAAGGGTCAACAAGGTTGATTTGTTAGAAACTCCTGTCAGAAATGAAAGATCACCCAGTGCCGAAATAGCCTACAGATGTCTGCTGAGAATTTGTTTATGACTTAATCGTTTCTCCAGATAGGCAGGAATTGTTTCTGTTAACGAGCGATTGACACTAGGTAAATGACGACCGTGGGATCGCATCTTCCTAGTGCACATCAAAGACGGACATCTGCTTTGGATCCATCACCTCTTCACGGGAGGACAGATCATAAAACGGACCCGGACCTGTATCTTCTGATTGGATGAACGGCCATAAGATGTTACGTCATTTTCCTATAAAGCTGCACTCATGTTGGTAAACATTAAGTTCTCACTGAAGGAATTATTCCTGACGTGGGGCTTCCGAGCGGCTCGATTAAAGTTCTATTTGCTTTATCTCCACGATTTCTCCACTTATTTCCCACACGGTTCTACACCATATAATCACAGTTTAAACGATATTAAATCAAATCGCAGCCAATCAGCTTTTCTTCATTTTGAAATCATTTAATGAGAGCATTACATTTATTTTGGTAAGACTAAATTAGAATGCATATTTCCTGTAACCAACTAAACACATTTATACATTTTGCTACAAGTAAGACTTTAAAAATAGATCATGTAGTACTGTATACCCGCTGCTACAGCCATCACTGTGATTCTCTCTCCGTCACAAAAGAGGCACGTCATCAGGGGCCCAGTTGATAAGGACAGTACAGGAACCTAAAACATGCACTGCAGCAGTCACATGATTCACAGCAAAAAAAATGTTACAATACAGCTTCATGTGAAACCCTCAAAACCCAGCACAGAAGACTGGTGAATAATCATGTACTGGCACTAGGAAACACATGAAAACGAAAAACAATAAGCTCGTACCTTATCCATATTAAGATCTCTTTGTAGTGGCCTTACATAGATCATGGCAGAGCCAATGTGGATTTCTGGGTCCCTTCAATATTTCATGAGTACCCCTCATCAGGGCAAGGAATAACATCCAAGATCCTGAAATCTTCATGAGTTCAAATCCAGCCCCTCACCCAGTTTAGGATACGATTCCAAGAACTGATTTCTGAATCCTTCACAACTGCGCTCACATCCTGACATGAAATACAACTCAAATGTGAATCTAATGAACATCTTACTCACTAATAGACAACCTTGGATTCACAATAGGTTTCTATTCTTTTCATTTGTATAGCATGTGCACGTAGAACAAGCGAATGGATCACAAACGGGCAAATATTCCCGATCTGAATTCCACACATTTCATTAGGAGAGGCATCTGAAAGGATTTGGGGAGCTTTCAAATTGTAATAGTTGATGATATTTCAGTAGCACAGGACAGTGCTTTAATAAAACGTCTAAAATATCCAAGGTACATATAACATTACATGTCACTCATATAGCTGTCTTGTTTTCCCAATGTTTCTTGTGCTGTGCAGTATATGTACAACTAAATAACACTTTATAAGATCTGTCTTCTAGTTGTTTTACGGTGCTGCTCCGGTGGCGCTGCGGGTTAAACGCCCAGAGCATCAGAGCGGCGGCGTCGGAGCAGCACTGGGCCCCCAAACAGCGCGGCTCTAAACCTACATAGAGCCAAACATTTTAACCTTTTGACTTGTCCATTATAACCCCAATTAAATCATTAATATCATATAGAACTCTTTTAATAATCATTATTATAATTATAATTATAATTATAATCATCGCTTCACTGCACCGGCTCTTTTCATGCTGTATTACAGCAGTGCTCTGTTCACACAATCTCTCTCTCTCTCTCTCAATTCAATTCAATTCAAGGGTGCTTTATTAGCATGACAAACAGTTTCGTAGTGTTGCCAAAGCAGTTAATATTATATACATAAATTGAAAAATAATAAAAGGTAAGAAAAATAATGTATAAATAAAATCTTAATAGACATGTACATTTACTTTATTTATACTTAACAAGTTTACAGCTGGTGCTCCTGTATGTTTTCACAGTGAGCCCCTCAGGCTGTGGCAGGCGGCTACATATTGGGCGGCCAGGGGGGCAGTGTGTCCCTCCCCCAGGAGGATAGCTATTTGTTTTTCATGTATCAATTCAGAAAATGATTTTACAATATTTATGAATTTATTAAAGAATGTGTCCCTTATTTTGGCATATTTATTGCAGTGGAGGAGGAAGTGCATCTCTGTCTGGACCTCTCCTGTCTCGCAGTGACCACAGCGCCGCTCCTCTCTGGGCAGCCAGCTCTGCCTGTGTCGGCCTGTCTCTATGGCCAGGCTGTGGTCACTGAGCCTGTACTTGGTCAGGATGCGTCTCTGCTTCGTATCTCTGACAGTGAAGAGATACTCTGTCAGGGTGTTTTCTCTGTTTAGGGCCCGATAGCAATCCAGTTTACTTTGGGAATTTGGTTTCATTGTTCCAATGTTCCAGATAGGAGGTTTTGATTATCTTTATGATTTGGTTGACTCTAATTGGGGGCAGGTAAGCAGTGCTGACCTGAAGCTGGTCTCTGTTCGCAGTATTAGCGGGGGTCAGTGCCGTGAGCTTCAGGGCCAGCTGACTCAGGGGACTCTTTTCAGGGCTGAACTCTTGGGTTTGGAGGACCTTGTACTGCAGTGAGTCTGACTCACTTTTCTTCAGGTGCACCAGAATTGCAGTGCTCTTTTCTTTATATTAATGAGAGTTGGGTAGCGGCCTTATTCTGCCCTGCATGCGTGGTTTGGTGTGTTCTTCTTCTGATTGTGTAGAAAGCTCTTCTTGTTTTGTCTTTGAGTGCCTTCATTGCCAGGTTAAAGTCAGGGGTGCTGAGGACCATGTTGAACAATTTAAGCTCAGCCTCCTGCAGTTGTGCGCTGCTGTGTTTGAGCATCTCAGTGCTGATGCTGTCCGGGATGCAGGCTTTTCTGGGTGGAAGTGCCTGGAGCTTTTTAGATATTTCCTGTAGGGTGATTGGAGCATCAGTTGGGTTTTGATTATTTTTAATTGATTGTTCGAGTAATTTCAGTTTTTCCCTGGGTTCAATTTGTTTGTGTGTCAGATCATTTTGTTGGATATCTTTATAAAGCTTTTCAAAGTATTTTTTCCAAATGGTTCCATTTTGTATTGCCAATTCTTGTTGTTTTGTTGAATTTAAATTGTTCCACATTTCCCAGAACTGGATGTTTTTGATTGGATAGGTGCCTTAAATTTGTTCGTATTGATTTACACTCATCATCAAACCATGTCTGTGTGTGTGTGTGATTCTGGTTTATCTTTTTCTTTGTCTTTTTAAGATTTGCCATTGTGGCTGCAATTTGAAATATTTGATTGATATCATTTATGGCCAGATTTAGTCCTGAGATGTCAGGCTGATACTGTGAGGTGAGGAAAGAGATGATGATGTTGGTTATTTCTGTAGAACTGATTGCTTTGTTAAATTCCTCTGTGCTGTTTGGAGCCCATCTGTATGTTTAATTAAGGTTGTACAGCTTACCGGGCTGTGTCTGTGTGTTGCTGGCCTGACTTCTGCTTTTCAGAATCGATTTGCAATGGTCATTTTGACCAATTAAGCCCAAGAATTGAGTCAATTAAGTTGTCAAGGACTACCCAGTGAAGACGTGAACTCACGACTAGGTCACACTGTGAGCTCACCAGAGCAGACATTACACTGAGCTCACTGTGAGCTCACTTAGCGCTTTTCCAGCGACATGGTGCCGGTGCTGGAGCCGGAGCTGCTGCTCGGCCTGGGATCCAGCTGATCTTTTTTGAACCGGCCCGCTTTTCCACCGGTTTTGACGTCACTGGATGTGGGCGTTCCCAAGCATGGAGTAGAAGTGGAGAAACACAGCAATAGTAATCAGCACTGAGGCGACTGCGTCTTTAAACCCCATTTAACATCACAATCAAACTCATTCCACGTCTATGGCAAATCGTAACCCTAATGTTACAAATGTTCCCTAAATATGTGTTTTGCAGAATACACAAGCAAACGTTATGGAATATCAGCATTTTATCGACACACATGATAGAACTTATTGTTCTTTAACATTGATGAGAATAATTAACATGAATAAACTTACTGCTGAAGATGTAACCCTTACCCAGTGGCTAACCCTAACTATGTTACAAATGTTCCCTAAACACTTATTTTGCAGGATCAATAAAAAATTGTTAGGATTTTTTAAACTTTTACTGACACACATAGTTAATAGCAATGTGTTATAACTTTACCGAAAATAATAATCTGTATATCTTTAATTGTTTAGACGTTATTAAGATATAATGCATCTTTCACATAGGGAACATTTGTAACATGTTAGGAAAAACAAACAAATGATTTGAAAATATTCATAATCATACAATTTGTCAGGCTTCATAAGAATGGTATTTATAACATACTCTGTAAAAATCAAGCAAATAGCATTTGTGGTTCACGAGAAAATATATATATATAATCAAAGCTATCAGACTATAGCAGCCGGTGTATGAAGACACATACGATTATACAGCATTATTTGGCAGCTTCGCAAGACCTAATTTGAAACGTTGTTGGTAAGTTAGATAATTAGTGGGGACCCTCTATTTGCAGTTCTTCCCCTCCATAATTGCTAAAATAAAGTTTTACTGACATTTTATTGACCCTACCACTGCATAGGGCACATCTGTAACATGAACGCTACTGAATGGCACATACATTGAAAACTACGGAGAACTGAGACAAATCCACTTTACACTTCGTAAATAATCTTAAAACGTTTCCAACCAAGGCAACACCCACTTGAAATACGTTCACTCTCATTTTTGGTAAACAAAAAGAGAGACTGTTACATATGTTCCCTATGATGCATCTACAGAGAGAGAGAGAGAGAGAGAGAGAGAGAGAGAGAGAGAGGTGCTAAGGCACATTTGTAACATAAATTAGGGAACATTTGAAACATGCTTAGGGAACATTCATAAGAACATAAGAACATAAGAACATAAGAACATAAGAAAGTTTACAAACGAGAGGAGGCCATTCGACCCATCATGCTCGTTTGGTGTCCATTAATATCTAAGTGATCCATGGATCCTATCCAGTCTATTTTTAAATGTTCCCAAACTTTCAGCTTCTACCACTTTCCATCTTGAATGCCTTGAAGCCCAATTTCCATTTGTGTCCCCTGGTTCGTGTGTCCCTGCTGATCTGGAAAAGCTCCTCTGGTTTGAGGAACCTTTCATGATTTTGAAGACTTGGATCAAGTCCCCACGTAATCTCCTCTGTTCCAGGGTGAAAAGGTTCAGTTCCCTCAGTCTCTCCGAGTAGGACTTTCCCTTCAGACCTGGAATAAGTCTGGTTGCTCTCCTCTGAACTGCCTCTAAAGCAGCAATATCCTTCTTGAAGTGTGGTGCCCAGAACTGTACACAGTATTCCAGATGAGGTCTAGCGCATTGTACAGTCTTAACATTACTTCCCTTGTTTTAAATTCTACACTTTTGACGATATACCCTAGCATTCTGTATGCCTTTTGTATTGCTTCCCCACATTGTTTCGATGGAGAAAGTGAATCCACATAGATTCCTAGGTCTTTCTCATGCATTACTTCATCTAGATCTGTACCTCCCATAGTGTAATTATAGTGGACATTTTTGTTTCCTGCATGTATTACCTTGCACTTGTCCACATTGAATTTCATTTGCCAGGTGTCAGCCCACAACTGAATTTATCTAAGTTCCTCTGAATAGCATGTGCTGCCAAGATTGTATCTGCTAAGCCACCTATTTTAGTATCATCTGCAAATTTGACAAGGTTGCTAAGTATCCCAGAGTCCAGATCATTAATATAGATTAGAAAAAGCAAAGGCCCTAGTACTGATCCCTGTGGAACTCCACTAACAACCTCACTCCAGTTAGAAGTGACTCCTCTAATCTGTTTCCTATACATCAACCAGTTCATAATCCATCTACTTACATGACCCTGAATGCCTACAGCTTCCAATTTGAGGATCAGTCTTTGGTGTGGAACCTTATCAAAAGCTTTTTGGAAATCTAAGTATATCATATCATATGCTTTCACGTGATCTACAGCTGCAGTTGCATGTTCAAAAAAATTTATTAAGTTAGTAAGACATGATCTGCCTCGTCTAAACCCATGTTGACTATCTCCAAGAATATGTTTTTCATTGAGATGCTCCTCTATTTTCTCCACTTTCTTGTGGATTGGTATGAAATTTGCTGTCTTCCAGTCAGTGGGAACATCCCCTGTTCTAAATGTCATTTGGAATAATCGAGTTAGCGGCCTATACATAATTTCCATCATTTCTTTAAGTACTGTTGGAAATATCCCATCTGGCCCAGGTGATTTGTTTGATTTTAATTCTGCTAGTCCCTTTAGTACCTCCTCCTTATTTATCCTCATCTCTCTTAGGGTTTGACTGGACTGATTGTCAACCTGTGGCATGTCATCTGTTTTTTCTTTTGTAAAAACCTCTGTGAAATACTCATTTAGAATATTTGCCACATCTTGTTCGTTTTCCAAGATACCTCCATTTTTGCCCTTTATCTGTTTCACCTCCTCCTTAATTGACCGCTTGCTGTTGTAATTTTGAAAAAAGCTCATTGCATTGGTTGTAGCTCCAAGAGCTATGTTTCTTTCTATTTCCCTCTTTGCTTTCCTGATCCCTTTCTTAAGATCTCTTTGCAGCTCAACATATTCTATGTATTTTGTTTCATCACCATCCCTTTTGTATGTGCTATACAACATTTTCTTCCTCTTTATATTTTTTTGCATGCCTCTGGTTTGTATGTATGTATGTATGTATGTATGTATGTATGTATGTATGTATGTATGTATGTATGTATGTATGTATGTGTGGAAGGAAAGTTAGAAATTCTTTTCTCACAACTGTTTTTCTTTCTTGTATACTTAAGAAAGATAAGGTCAAGCTAGAAGGTCAGGACAATGTCAAACAGAATGACCTATGTGCCTGTTCCCTAATACCATGTGTAGACCTATGAACTCTGTTCTATAATGATATATGTTCTGCTTAGTTAGCCTTTAAGATAACATAGTAATGACTTTCTAGCATGTATGTATATATATATATGTATGAATGTATGTATGTCCAATTGCTTTGACAATACAAATGAATTGAGAGGGAGAGAGAGAGAGAGAGAGACAGACAGACAGACTGACAAACAGAAAAACAGACACACACACAAACACACACACACACAGAGCCAGCCAGCCAGCCAGCTCAGCCATGACATCACGAGCCTCTCTCAGCTGACTGCTATGACATCACAGAGCACGTACATTCCGTTGCTTGCCGTCTGTCAACCACTCAGTCACTGCCAGCCAGACTGGCTGGCTGTCTGGATGGGGGGGCTGCTTGCTGCTGCTGCGTACCTTAGCTAGCTTATTTGCTTGACCGGCCTTCCTACTCCTCTGCCCACATGCCCACCTATGCCCGATCTGCTGTTCACCTGGTCACAGCTCCGCCCCAACAAGGCAGATCCTCCCAAAAATGGTACAAACTGATCCACGTTCCCCTCCACGGAAAACTTTAGCCCAAAATAAGGGACACATTCTGTAACAACATAATGGATGCCCACCCAACCTGTGACAAAACTGAGAAAAAAGAAAAACACTCAGTCCTCCTGGGGGAGGGACACACAGTCACCCTGGCTGCCCAATATGTCAGCGCCTACCACAGCCTGAGGGACACAGTGACACACGAGCACCGGCTGTAAATATAATGTAAATACTCGTTTGTAATGCATGTCGTTGTATTTCAAAAAAGGAATCTGGAAATAGTAAACCTATTTTCTTTATTTGTATGTATTAAAGATATTAAAGAATAAAGATTAAAGATCACATTTTATTACATTTTCTTTTTCTGTACTTGATTACATGATTCATAATTCTATTATTCATTTTCCGTGTATATGTATATATGTATGTATGTGTGTGTGTATATATATATATATATATATATATGTATATGTATGTATGTCCAATTGCTTTGACAATACAAATGAATTGAATTGAGAGGGAGAGAGAGAAATAGAGAGAGAGAGAGAGGAATATGAGCTCCTAAAAACATTTGTTTTTATACATAAGCAGATTTAATTTGTCATTTACAAATGAATATATAGCACTATAAACATACACAGAAGACATGGAATAGAAATTCAGAAGAAAAAGTATTCAAAAAATAATAATTTTAAGAAAAACACAAAAAGAAGAAAGCAGAGAGACAGTTCTGGAAGAAAAGTGAGAAAAGAAAAGCTGAAGACAAGAATTGGAGGTAAGACCTTTCACCTATAGAGACAAATTATTAAACAAAACAATATATATTAATAAAATAAATAAGCATTCTCAGTAGTTGACTCAGCCAATGAAAATGCAGAGCTCCGATTTGAATAGAGTGACAGTAGGAGAGAGCCCAACTGCCACTGAGACTGATAGAAATCTATCGAACAGCAGTCTGACTGCAGAGCTGCCTTTTGAAATCCGATACCCTGAAGACATTCGCTCTGCACAGGCTAAGAAGGACTACAAACAAGCTGTGATGAGAGCATCTCCTGAGACCCTCATCCTAGACTACACCGGTAATGGAGAAAACAGGGTCAAGAACAATCTACTGTTCTACAGCGCCTTTCACAAAACCCTGTGCCAGACATACCCCAATAACAACAAGAGGGGCATTAGCAGAGGCAGGCAGATCTCAGTGCTGGTAGAGAAAGACACAGACAGTGTGATGCTCACTTTTAATGTATACCACAACGGGACCATCATGGTGCAGGGCAGCGAGAGCAGCCTGGACCAATTATCTCTCGGCTTCCACACCTCAAAGCAGCAGACTGAGGTAGAGAAACGTGCCAGAGCCAGCCACCCTGCAGTCTGCCCCCAGCCACACGGAGCCAGACAGTGCCCCATCTCCCACAGACTGCCCCCCTGTCTCCCCAAAACTCTCCAGCAACATTAAAACACTAAAGGAATGCCTATCAGTGCTGGAGCTGGAGTTTGCGGAGTTCAGGGACTAAAGATGCAGCACAAGGCTGAGATCCATGAGCTGAGAGCAGCAGTGAGAGACCTGGAGGAGCAGAGACAAACCCTGAGGACGGAGCTGCGCAGAGCGAGGGAGGAGCTGACCAGGACACCCCAGCACAGCCAGCCTGCAGAGCCAGCTGGAGGAGCTAAGAGAGGAGCTACACATCACTGGAGCACAGAGACTGCACTGCACTGAACCCACAACACCTCCAACCCCTGACACCTCCAACACTGATGCACCCACTGATCCACCCACACTCCCCACCACTCCTGACACCCCCACTATCACCAGACCTGCCACTAATACACAAACCCCTGAAACGCCACTCCCCCAAAACACACCCGCTGCCCCCACCACTCCCGACGCAAACCCGGAGTGGCAGGTCAACACAGAGGTGGTCATTCTGAGCGACTCCAATGGGAAGTTCCTGGATGAGAGGCGCCTCTTCCCTGGGTGAAAAGTGAAAAAGCTTTGGTGCCCGACAGCACAGAGAGCCCTGGAGCTGCTCTCCAAGAGGAGGCTGTGCCAGGTCAAACACATCCTCATCCACACCGGCACTAACGACCTGAGTGCCCGCAGGGGCGATGTGGCCTCAGCCCTGAGACAGGTGGCAACGAAAGCCACAGAGGAATTCCCAACTGCCAAAATCACCATCTCCACACTGCTGCCCCGCACAGACGTGCCCCTGCACATCATCCAGGCCATCAACGCAGAAGTGTCCCGAAGATGTGCCCTCCTCCCCAACGTACACCTGGCACACCACTGAGACATCCAGCCACATCACCTGTATGACCACGTCCACCTCAACAAGACGGGTGTGAGGATCTTCGCAAAGTTCCTCAAGGACACAACCCTGGGCCGAAACCCCACACACCCCCACCCCATATCTTGTTCATTTTCCAAAATACTTCAATTTTTGCCCTCTATCTGTTTCACTTCATCCTTTATTGACCTCTTGCTGTTGTAGTATTGAAAAAAGCTCTTTGCATTCGTTATAGAGCTATGTTTCTTTCTATTTCCCTCTTTGCTTTCCTGATCCCTTTCTTAAGATCTATTTGCAGTTCACCATATTCTTTGTATTTTGTTTAGTCTCTATCCCTTTTGTATGCGCTATACCACATTTTCTCTCTCTTCAAATTTTTTTGCATACTTCCATTAAACCATTTTGGCCAATGTTTTTTGGTCCTCAATTTGCTAAGTTTTGGTATAAATTTCTCCTGAGCCTCAAGTAGTATATTCTTAAATATACCCATCCATTTTCAACTGAATCTGATCCAGTGTGCTCCAGTCTACCTCTTCCAAGTGTCGCCTCATACCTTCAAGGTTTGCTTTTCTAAAATTGTAGACCATTGCTTTAGACTTGGGCCTTGTTTCTAGAAAGAATGCCTCAAAGATGACCATATTGTGATCACAGTTTGCTATTGATTCTATAACTAATGTCCCTCTGACTCTATCTAACATCTCGGTTATTTGAAGGGAAATCTGTCAAGGTCACTGTTAAGGTACAACGCTTCAGTTGAAGCAGCCCTTCGGATCCCAGTGAATCGGGCAGTCAGGCCAGTCAGCGTTTCAGCTACAGGGGAGACTTTTCAGCAGGAGACGAGCGCTCGGGAAGAAAAATGCACAGACACAGAAGTAGTCCGTTCGTTTATCTTCAGTTTATTTAAAGTTTCACACAGCCTTTATACAGTCTAACAAACATCTTCAGTGATAGTTACGGGGCAGTCCCGATATGTAGTTACACACCATAATAGTACTGATTTTGCAGTGTTCCCACAAGCAGGTACACATGTCATGCCTCGTGGGAATGTTATTGTCCGAGGATGTGTGTAACCCATAATATATTTGTGTTTCGGGAAGGGGAAAATGTAGCACATACTGTACGAACAACATGTTTTGTGTCTGCCACAGCTGCTTGGATTACAAGCAGTTCTGCAAGCTATTTCAGCAGTGTGCATAAGACATAGATAATAAGTAAAGTTATGAATAACTCACAGTTCCTAACTAGTAACTTACTGGAAAGTTTCCTATATTTTCTAACAGTTATACAGTGGGTATATACAATACATAGGAGGCAATTTTACCCCAACAGTCACCGTTGACAATTGGAAACAGCTCCTCAGTGGAATATGCCAGTAATGAGGACATAAGTGTACAAACATAAAGAAAGTCCTGCTATTACAAACTGCCAGCAAATGCATGTAATGCATTACTCATCTATTCAAAATACCTAGTTTACTGCATTACTATGATTATTATTATCCAATATAGAAATATATTAACACATTAGTCTCAGTAACGTGCATTTTTCACCTTTAATTGTGTGTAATTTCCAGGAAAATAGTGTTGATACATTTTGAATAGTCAGTGAAACATATCAATTTTCAAAGACTTCATGTCCCTCTTAACAGCCCTAGCAAACAATGCATTTACAGCATATTAATAAATAAAGAATACTTTAAGGGGGATGGTGTAAAACATCCATAGGAACAGCAGAGAAACTGTAAGTTAAACATGAACCTGAGATATTTCCACAATGTTTCTGGGTTAAAAAATAGGATCACCAAATAAATAAGCAAGTAAATCTTAAAGTACAGCTATAGATAATTCATTTTTGTAAGGATATTATACATTATTGACAATGTTTTCTGTACCAGTTGTTAAAACCCCTAAAAAGAGCACATTATAAATGGTCAATGTGATATATTTCCAGCACACAATCCCCAAAGAAATGACAGGAATTTAGGACTGTGTTGTGGAAATACCATTTTAACTTGTATAAAAGGAAAGCTTTAAAGTTAATCTCTACTTTCTTTGGGTCTCAAATATTTAATTCTTAATTCCCCTAACTGGTCTTGGTTTGTATCGTTGAAATGCAATTTGATCACAGAATTTATCTATTTAACATGTCAAACAGTAGGTGGCAGAGTTTACATTACATTATTTGTCATTTAGCAGATGCTCTTATCCAGGGCGACTTACATTTGTACCCATTTATTATTATTATTATTATTATTATTATTATTATTATTATTATTATTATTATTATTAATATTTTTATTTCTTGGCAGACGCCCTTATCTAGGGCGACTTACAACATAACTGCAAAAATACAGTGAAGTACAATCAATCAATCAATCCATTTTTATTTGTATAGCGCCCTTCGCAGGGTAGCCACAGAGTGCTTTACAGACTGGTAAACATACAACAAACGTACAGCAAAATAAAAAACATAAATACAATAAAATCAAATATAGACCTGTAAACATTTTACATGATCTAGAATAAAGAGAGTGAACATTTAAGTAAATAAAGCATTTAGGAACGGAGGAGAGAAAAACAAGAAAACTCCTAAGGATGGCATGTAGGAGAAAATGAATCTCTGGGGGTCCACGGCCTAGGGCCTAGGCCTAATGGTTGCCTCCCCTCCAGGCAGTATACTTATTACAGCAGCAAGGAGATCAGAAAGTTCTTTATCGGTGCTGCTGGCTGTGGTCTTCCCTGTGGAGGAGGCCTCTCGCTGGCCATCGGGGGTGGAGGGTTTGGACCATCAATAGGCTTTGGGTTGCGATGGCTCATCAAACCTTGGGTGTGGATGCCCCGTTGACCCTCCATTGTGAGGTGCTTCTGGGATGGGTTGTGCCTCATCAGACGGGTAGGGAGGTGCCAGTCCCTTTAGTGCTTTAAATGTTAATAAGAGCACTTTAAAGTCTATCCTGTAGTGCACGGGCAGCCAGTGAAGAGAAGACAATACTGGAGTGATGTGTTCATGTTTTTATGTTTTTGTTAGGATTCTTGCAGCAGCATTTTGGACTGAAGTGCACAAATAGCTCTGTTTGTGCTGCCTGACAGAATGGCATTACAGTAGTCCAATCTAGATGTAACAAATGCGTGTATCAATTTCTCAGTGTCCTGTAACGAGAGGAATTGTCTTAGTCTAGCAATGTTTCTAAGCTGGAGGAAGGAAGATCTCGACACATTCTGAATGTGTGATTCAAAAGATAGATTATGATCACAGATGACACCCAGGTTTCATGCCATCCCCTTAGGGGAGAAATTAAAGTTATCATTACTCAGTTTTGTTAGTGAATGATGAACAGTTCGATTTTTGTCTCCTAAAATTATGACTTCTGTTTTGTCAGAATTAAGCATAAGAATTTTTTTTCTCATCCATGTTTTAATCTCAGACAGACAGCAGATTCGTTTTTCTAGGTCTATGGTGTTGTTAGGATTTACTGACAGATATAATTGTGTGTCGTCTGCGTAACTGTGAAAGTTAATATTATGTCGTCGAATGATATCACCTAAAGGGAGCATGTACAATGAAAAAAGTATAGGTCCGAGGACTGAGCCCTGTGGGACTCCGTACTTAACCTCAGTTAAATTTGAGTGGTTCTCGTTAATCTGTGCATATTGGAGTCTGTTTGACAGATATGATTTAAACCATGAAAGCACATTGCGAGATAGGCCAATACGGTTTTCTAAGCGGTGTATCAAGATTTTGTGGTCGATTGTGTCAAAAGCAGCACTTAAGTCTAATAAAATAATAACACTGGTGTGCCCTACATTGGAGGACTGAAACACGTCATTCAATACTTTTAACAGGGCCGTTTCTGTACTAAGGCCGGAACGGAAGCCTGATTGAAATTCTTCATAAAGATGATTATCGGTTAAAAAAGCTTGCAGTTGGTTTTCAACTACTTTCTCTAGAACCTTAGAAAGGAAGGGAAGGTTTGAGATAGGTCGATAGTGTTTAAGTTGGTTAGGGTCGACACTGGGTTTCTTAAGAAGTGGTTTAATTACAGCTATTTTAAATGATTCAGGAACAGATCCTGAGAATAAAGAGACATTGATAATATTGTGTATTCTGTGAATAATTCATGGCAGAGATTGTTTTAGCAGTTTAGTGCGTATAGGGTCTAGTGCGCAGGTTGTTGTTTTCATTTTAGTAATTAAGGAGACCAATTCCTGGTGATTTACTACGTTAAATGAGTCCAAGGTAGGCAGGGGCTGTGAAGGACTGCATGTGTCAGCTATAGTATCTGTGTATGTTTCCAGTTCTATCTGTTTTCTAATGCTGTTAACTTTGCTATTGAAATGATCCATGAAGTCACTACAGGTGAAATTGGGGGGGATGACCTCTGAAGGCTTTACCTTCTGGTTAGTAAGTGTCGCTATTGTATTAGAAAGAAAACGCGGGTTATTCTTATGCGTCTCTATTAAATTGGAGTAGTAGGCAGACCTAGCAGAGGACAGGGCCTGCTTGTATCTTATTATACTGTCATTCCATGCCATGTGAAGACCTCTAGTTTTGATTCTCTCCATTTACGCTCACATCTACGGCATTCTGTTTTAAGTGAGCGAGTGTGTTCGTCAAACCACGGTGAGTGTTTTGTTGGTTTTTATTTGTCGTGTCCTTAATGGGGCTACTAAAGCAGTGCTTAGTGTATTGTTGAAATTATTTAATAATTCATCTGCAGATCCTTCTTTTGATAAAGCTAGCATTTGGCAACAGGGTAGTGAATTTATGAATAGCAGTGGGATTTAGGCAGCGAGTTTCTATGTTCCTTTCCGTGTGTCTAATTCTACTCCTCCTACAAGGCAATCAATCATTACAAATTAAATTTAGCTAAAACAGCAATTCAAAATAATACATTTTACAATTTTCAATTTACAATTTACACAAGTACAGTAAGTGACATCCTACATCCTTGACAGTGAAAGCTAAGTGCTGTCAAGATGTAGGGTCACAGTCAAGGGCTACGGGAAAGGGAGCAAGGAGGAAAACAATCAAGAACGCGAGAAGCATAATACAACTGTGAAGTGCTATCTAGCAGGGATAGAGGACTAATATTACAAGTGCTGTCGGAAGAGATGCGTCTTGAGTAAGTGCCGGAATGAGGTCAAGGACTCTGCTGTTTTGACTTCGGTGGGCAGGTCATTCCACCATTTAGGTGCCAGGGATGAGAAGGAGCGGTTCTGGAGGAGGCAGAGTTGGTCTATACAACTGGGTATTTTACTGGAGCAATCTAAGTGAAGTACCTTGCTCAAGGGTACAACAGCACTGCCCCACCTGGGATTTGAACCCAAAACCCACAATATGAGTCCAGAGCCCTAAGCACTACTCCACAGTGTTGCATTAATCACAGACTGTACCAAGGCTCCATGTGATTCTTTATTGCACTTATACTGTTATTATTGTTTATTTGATTTAATTTTAATTATTCACTGATTGAGTCGTGTTCTCAAATTGTTTGTTTTCATTGATTGTATTCACTGATTGATTGACTTTAATTGATATTCACTATTATTGAACAGGCAGAAGCTTTGATCCCCGATGCGGCGCACCTGCATCACTGAGCAGCGGCCGCCTTCCCTCATGGCCACTACACCTGTGGACACTCAGCTGGAGATAAAGGCTGCCCTGCCAGAACAAAGGGGCACGGCGGAGCACCAGCAGGGACAGTGACTGCGGGACGGGTTACAGAGGAGAGGATATCGGCTGTGAGGGTGCCAGCCGGTAGGCACTAACTCCTCGCAGGGTCGGAGCGGGTCCCTGCAGATCGGGAGCTGCCTGGAGAAACATTAGCCGCTGGACGCAGTGACTCGACAGCGACAAGAGGATCTAAGGGACTATTACTGGCCAGAGACATTGACTTGGCTTCTACAAGACTGTATTCCTGGACTTGCCTTCTTGGCTCTGCGGTTTCCAGCTTCTCGGCGATAGACGGCACTTTGGGGCTCCGGACCAGCAGCCGGAGGGAGAAGCACATAGCGGACGGGTGAGAGGGACGCGCTCAATATCCCTGTGAGCTTGTGATCGCAGCACTTGCCAGTGAGCGAGCGTGTCCTCCTCCTGAGACTGCTCTTTGTCCTGGATTGGGGCTGCTTGTGCGGACGAGCTGCTCGTTTGTGAGGATCTCTAGCCTGGGACGGAACCGGAGGCCGAGCCGGGTTGGGACTGTGTAATTGAGACCATTCTCTCGCCATTCTCCATCGTTTCATACATACGTTTTTTGATTGTGAATATAGGGGGTATTGTCTGGGCTTAGTTTTATTTGGGAATTTAGTATAGTTTATTATATTTTCAGCTTTTGTATAGGTTTCTGTATTTTTATTTTTGCCCAGGTGATTAAAGGCAATTTTAATTGTAAAAAAAACATTGAGAGAACGGTCAGATTTCGTGCCCTGCTAGTTGCCCCTGTTGTATTGTACATGCTGAATTTTATTTAATGGACTAGAATAAGACCTTTCTTATTTACTGGTGACGTCTGTCCTGGGACCTTACCTGCAGGGGGAAATAAGTGAGTGGGAGCGAGTCCCCACCTCGCGTAACTCAGTTGGGATGGCGTAGCGAGACTTCATGCGACCCAGTCAGAGGTGATTCTAGGGTATGTGGGGGCCCCAGGCAAAATAAATCCTGATGGTGAAGCCAGGGAGAGCATGGTGGGGTTTCCCATTTGCGACACCCCTGGACCCACTGTTCACTGCCACTCGTGACAATTTTCAGGTTTTTCTGAATGCTTAAACACTAACAGTGATTCTTGAAGTACTATCTCTGAAATAATTAACACTTTTAGGCAATGTATTTAACAAGTGAGCAATGGGTTCAATCAAATATGAGCTGTTATACTGTTGCAGGTATAATTGGGATATTTTGAGATGGAAACCGGTAAGTGCTGTAGTCTTACTGGTACAGTAATATGTACTGTACTTTCATAATGAGAAGGATCTCTCACTACAGTTTCTCAGTCGTTTATACACTGTGACCGAAAGCATGCACAGAGTGATCCGAGGTTCAAGCTAACATCCCAGAACCACTTCTGCAGGACTATGCACACCTTCACCTTGCTTCAACTCAATTGGTGAGTCCAGTTCACTCATGTTGCAAAACATTACTCGCAACTCTCAATGTGTTGGCACAATTGTCATTGAGAAAACACCTGTACCTTTTGTGCAATACATGAGTCATCAGACAAAACTCAAAGTGCTAATGTACTACAACACACTTCACGTCTGCAAACCCATCCATCCATTTTCAAAACACACAATTCCTGTGAGGGTCGCGGGGCAGCCAGAGCCGATCCCGGCAGTGATAGGGCACAAGGCAGGAATACAACCAGGACAGGATGCCAGGCCATCGCTGGGCAACATATACACAGCAATTTAACATAACCTAAACTGCATGTCTTTGGACAGTGGGAGGAAACTGCAGAGCCTGGAGAAAACCCACACGGCACATGGCAAATAATGCGATTAGACTCAGAGAAATCCAAACGTGTATAATAGAGGATAATGGGATGTTTCAGAACATAGACCATGTTTCAATATCCACTATTGATCGTTTGCTGAGAAGGCACAGGATGAGCATGAAGCAAATATATCGTGTACCATTTGAGAGGAACTCTGATCGTGTGAAGGAGATGTGCTACTTTTACATGCAAGTGAGTATGAAACTGTTTCCAGTACTATTGTGCACTTAGAAGAGACAGAGGTCCAGGAAGTGCAGTAATGCACCATGTTCTAATCACTGTTCCTACATGGTCAGAGAATACTCAAGCTTGATGCCAGCGATGACCACATTGAGTTCATCTATGTGGACGAGGTAGGATTCAAGAGGCGGTGCTGGGGAAGGAACATCATTGGCCAGCAAGCAGGTCCCTGGCCAAAGGGGTGGAAACATAACCATGTGGGCTGCTATCAGTCATTGCATTTTGTTGCTTGTTATATATAAATACATTGATAATTTTTGGGTAGGCAGGATCATCCATGCATCCATCCATTTTCAAAACCACTTAGGGTCGCAGGGAAGCTGGAGCTGATCCTAGCACGCATAGGGTGCAAGGCAGGAACACACCCAGGGCAGGATGCCAGGCCAGCACTGGGCAACACACACACACACATACAGGGCAATTTAGTATGGCCAATTAAGCTAACCCACATGTCGTTGGACGGTGGGAGGAAACCCACATGTACACGGGGAAAACATGCAAACTCCATACAGACAGGCAACCCAAGCTGGGTCTTGAACCTGGGACCCCTAGAGCTGTAAGGCAACACACCACTGTGCCACGACTGGCCAGGATCAAACATTGTATAATATAAAGTTCTTTACTGTCTGTGTTGATGGATTCTTTTTGTTTTCCTACATGAATCTTCCATTTTGAGGAGAGAGTTTTATTTTTCTAAACACAGTGTATTCTTAATGCTCAGTGTGAGAAACAGATATGATGTAGGTGTGTGTGATTCTGACCCAATTCTTTGATTTTGAGGGCTGTGTATATAGTTTTTAGGCCAGAATTTTCCCCTGTGTGTGTTTAGCAGATGTGACTTTTTATTATGGGCATTGTGTTAACAGTTTAGGAGTATTGTGGTATAATAGTGTGTATGCAATTGGGAAAAACTATAAAACCATTCAAATGTTTTTAGAGAACTGCAAGAAAACCAGTATCTGGTCGACTGTTCACCCCAGAGCAGGAAACGCACATTGTAAATATAAAATAACTGCATCACACTCAGAGAACTGCAGGACCACATAATGGCAGATAACACACATTCCACAACATCAACAGAGTGAGTCTCTCGGCACTCTCTCGTCTACTGAAACTTAATAGAATTGGGATGAAGCAGCTATACAGAGTTCCTTTCGAACAAAACTCAGACCGTGTAAAACAACTGAGATATGAATATCTGCACGTAAGCTATACTATCCTATCATTGGTACTGGATCTGGAAGTGCACGGTGCTACATCATATTGACTGATCCCTGTCTTTTCATACTGTGCTACATTGTTTTGTCATGGAGCTAGAAGCAGATTCAGTGCATCGTGAGCTAATATATGTGGACGAGGCAGGTTTCAATCTTGCAAAAACAAGCGGCCACGGCAGAAATATCATCGGACACCGTGCAATCATCAACATCCCAGGACAACGTGGTGGCAACATAACAATGTGTGCGGTCCTTCACCATCATGCAATCCTTGGCCCATACAACACTGCACACATCATCACATTTCTGGACACCCTCCACAAACAGACTAATCCCTAATGACTGGGTGCCAGAAAAGCCCAGGTACGTTATCATCTGGGACAATGTTAGTTTCCACCGGGCTGCTGTGGTCCGCAATTGGTTCACAGGTCACCCACTTTTCATCAAACTCAATCGCCCCCATAATCTGCGTTCTTGAATCCTATTGAAGAATTCTTCTCTGTATGACGTTGGAAGGTGTATGATCGCCAGCCCCACCAACGCATACCCCTTCTACAGGCAATGGAGGAGGCTTGTGGAGACATCGATCAGGGGTCATGCCAGGCCTGGATATGGCACTCCAAGCGATACTTTCCATGCTGCCTGGCTCAAGACAACATCGCATGTGATGTGGATGAAGTCTTATGGCCAGACCCACAAAGAAGGTGAGATGTAGCCTAATTTTTTCTGTTCTTTTTCCTAGCACAAATGTCTTTTCTTCTACTGCATTTTTGTTGTTTGAGGAGTGTTAGAACATTGAGAGAAAGAAAAAAAAACATTCCCCTTATTTGTATTGATAATGGGTTACAGTGAGGGAAAAAAGTATTTGATTCCCTGCTGATTTTGTACGTTTAAGAGAGTGCTCCCTTTAAGAGAGTGCTCCTAACCTCAGCTCATTACCTGTATTAAAGACACCTGGGAGCCAGAAATCTTGCTGATTGATAGGGGATCAAATACTTATTTCCCTCATTAACATGCAAATCAATTTATAACTTTTTTGAAATGCGTTTTTCTGGATTTTTTTGTTGTTATTCTGTCTCTCACTGTTAAAATACACCTACCATTAAAATTATAGACTGATCATTTTTTTGTCAGTGGGCAAACGTACAAAATCAGCAGGGGATCAAATACTTTTTTCCCCTCACTGTATGTTCGGGAATACACATTATTAGTATTATTTTTATTTCTTGGCAGACGCTCTTATTCAGGGCGACTTACAAAATAGAAGCGCAATACAAAGTGCAAGAATACAATTCAGTACAAGGCATCAAACATTACAAATTCAAATTTACATTATACAAGGCAATTCAAAACATAATACATTTTACAACTTCCAATTTACACAAGTAAATACAATAAGTAAAGTCATACATCCTGGAAAGTGAAAGCTAAGTGCTGTCAAGATGTTAGGTCCCAGTCAAGGGCTACGGGAAAGGGAGCAAGGGGGAAATCAATAATACAAGTATTAGTAATACAAGGCAAGAAGCATGGTAAAATGTTGTGAAGTGCTACCTTACAGGAGAGTAAAGGGACTAATATTACAACTAATATATCCTTCCGGCGCTAACTCAAGACATCTTTTCAGACAGTACTTGTAATATTAGTCCCTTTAATCCCCGTTAGATAGCACTTCATAGCATTTTGTCATGCTTCTTGGATTATTGATTGATTTTCCTCCTTGCTCCCTTTCCTGTAACCCTTGACTGTACCTTACATCTTGACAGCACTTAGCTTTACTTTCCAGGATGTATGTCCGCACTTACTGCACTTAACTGTATAAATTGGAAGTTGTAAAATGTATTATATCTTGAATTGCTTTGTTTAATGTAAATTTGAATCTGTAATGTTTGATGCCTTGTATTTAACTGTATTCTTGCACTTTGTATTGCACTTATTTTATAAGTCGCCCTGGATAAGGGCGTCTGCCAAGAAATAAAAAAAAAAATAATAATATTGTGTCGGTATCGGGAGCCAGTGGCGGGAGCGGAGCAGTGGAGTAGTGTGTGCGAGGGAAAGAGATTACCAGGCGAGCCGCAGAGTTCTGGATGAGCTGGAGCGGCGGGTAGTAGTTGCAGGCAGGCCGGCCAGGAGGGAGTTGCAGTAGTCCAGGCGGGAGAGGACCAGTGACTGGACGAGCAGCTGAGTCAAGAAGTTGGTGCGGAAGGGACGGATTCGGCGTATGTTGCTCAGGAAGAATCTGCAGGTGCCTTTCAGTGTGGTGATGTGCTGGGTGTAGG
Source organism: Amia ocellicauda (assembly GCF_036373705.1). Lineage (NCBI taxonomy): Eukaryota > Metazoa > Chordata > Actinopteri > Amiiformes > Amiidae > Amia > Amia ocellicauda. Next base: position 42,662,901 of record NC_089859.1, read on the forward strand.
AGAGCGCAGGATCAAGAATGACTCCTAGATTTTTAGCGGAAGAAGCAGGAGAAAGTGTGGTGGATTCCAAGGGGATTGAGATGGGGAGATCAGCAGAAGGTGAGGAAGAGTGGGGGAAAAAGAGGAGATCCGATTTAGAGAGGTTGAGCTTGAGGTGGTGTGACTGCATCCAGGCGGAGATAGCAGACAAACAGGAAGAGATGCGAGAAGGGATGAGAGGGTCAGAAGAGGGAAAAGACAGGAAGATCTGGGCATCATCTGCATAGAAGTGGTAGGAGAAACCATGGGATGCGATGAGGGGGCCCAGGGAGCGAGTGTAGAGAGAGAACAGGAGCGGGCCCAGGATGGAGCCTTGGGGTACGTCTATGAGGAGAGGTTGGGGGGTGGATGAGGAACCTTGCCATGTCACTTGGTAGGTCCAGTCGTTGAGGTAGGAGGAGATCCAGGTGAGAGCAGTTCCAGAGATACCGAGGTCAGCGAGGTAGGAGAGGAGGATGGAGTGATCGACAGTGTCAAATGCTGCAGAGAGATCAAGGAGGATGAGGACTGAGGAGAGGGAGGCCGCCCGAGCACACCGGGGGGAGTCAGTGACTGCCAGGAGAGCCGTCTCGGTGGTGATTCTGAGTCTGAGATGTCCAGGGGTGTCACGAAGAGTTGCGAAGGGGAACAGCCTCTAGACAAGATGAGGTCTAACTGGCAGCCTGCACTGTGAGTGGGTGGAGACGGAGAGAGAGAAGTTAAAGGAGTAAAAGAGAGGAAGAAATCCGGCAGAGTGGGAGGGTTTGGAGAGGATGGTAGGTGAGGACAGCGAGGGGAGGGAGGAGAGAAGAAAGTCGAGTTCATCCAGGAAGGTGGTGAGTGGACCAGGAGGACAGTAGAGAACTAGAAGAAAGAGGTGAGAGGGAATTCAAAGCTGTTGGAGGCGATAGAGGAGAGAGAGGGGGGTGGCACAGAGAATAGCAGAGAAGGGGAGAGCAGGAGCCCTATTCCCCCCCCACCCAGTAAGACAGGGGGAGTGGGACAGGACAAACACAGAGGATAAGGCAGCAGGGGTGGATGAGTTCTCCGGGGAGATCCATGTCTCAGTGAGAGCGAGGAAATCCAGAGAGTGGTGGGAGGCGAAGACGGAGATGAAGTCGGCCTTGTTGGAAGCATACTTTACACATTTGGATGCCTGTGTGTATGTGTGTTTACTACATGTATGAATAAACTTTATTGCAAACTGCTATGCCCTGTACATGAAAAAGCAAAAGCCACAAGTGTTTTTCATTTATACTATCATTCATGCTTAGTTGGCGCTTTGTGTGCCTATTCAAATAATGGTTTGTGTGTACTGTATTGCATACGCAACCTATCGTTATCTTTCAAGTCGGAAGCACTGCCCAAGGGGGAGGGGTTGCTGTATAACAAAGCCGTCGCAGGGGCGGAGGCAGCGAGCTGATAAGGGAGCCTGCCACGAGGTGCACCGCAAGGGTGCCTAGGCAACACAACTCCAGACAGTTACCTCAGGGATCCCGTAGGGCCGCACCTGAGCCGTCCAGGAGCGAGGACCATAGTCACGCTCTACCGGGAGCTGTCTGCTATCAGCATATACAAAGCGGGGCTACAGAGGTTAACTCTTATGCCCTCCACTTACAAGAACAAGGCCGGCTGCTCTACTAGTGCAGCTAGGAGCGAGGCCGTAATCTACTTGCACAATGTCTGGTGTAGGCAATCAAGCACTTGTGCGGCCTCCGCGCAATATCATGGCAGTGGACCCCTGATCCAATAGGAGCGGGTCACAGACCCAATGAGAAAAATACAATATAATACATAGCTGGCTAATCAGAAAGAGTAGCCGAGCTGAACAATATACAATATAAACATATCGCATGACAGGAAGACAGGACAGGAAAACTTCGGAGGTTTCAGGAGAAGCATGCAATCTGCCTTAATGTTTCAAAATAGCCCTATTGTAAATATAAACCAAAGATATTAAATGTTGTAATTTCCAAAACAGGGCAGTTGCCATAATATCAGGTACTGTCAAATGTTCTCTAGCCGAAAACTGTTTTTTTCAGTTTGTTACGCCATGGCGTCCAACTCGTAACACCTTTTTTCACTATGTCACCATAGAGACATTTCAAGCCAGGCAGTTTATTAGGTTTACAAATAATAATAAATAATCTAACTGCTGTTTGACGTCTCCCATGTCAGCTTCTCCTTGTACTGCTTCGAGACAGGACAGAAGATTGCTTTAGTTTCTATGTCGCCACAGGTTCAATGAAGGCACTGTTCCTCGGAAGATGTCACAGAAAATATACAGTATCCTCTTGGACTGGGGCTGGTATTGCGAGACCATGACCGTGCAGGCCCCACACCCCCATCTCCACAGCCATACTTCGTCCCAGTCAGCCTCACTGCGGAGACAAAGGAGTCAAGGAAAAACATCCTTGGCAAGAATTCATGAGCTCGGCAGGATGACACAAAGAAGGAAATACTACAGAGTAACGAAACAATCACCAATCTAGATGTACACGTAATGTCACTTAAGGAAATATTGAAAGTTTAAAGTTCTTAAATACTGATTATCCCCCAGTCCATTATACTGTGGGTGCAAATATTATATTTCCTCATAGTTTACATTTCCTTACTATAGTATGTTTTTCCAAGGTTTTGCATGTAAACAATACATTAGCTGGTCTTCTCTTATAATATTATTATTGTTATACTGTTTAAAGTTATTGGATCCTATAGGGTATAAAGTTAAAAGTCACACATAAAAGAAAACAACAACATGCCAAAAAATGCAACGAAGTATCCCATAACCACAATATGTAATCTTTACATGCAAAAGTTAATAGAAACAAGAATATCGAAGTTGCCATGGTAAGAATACATAATGTCTCCGTATAGAATAGTATTCAAAGTTATACAGTATATCTAACCTTTAATTAGTTATTTTAAATCAAACTTATGTGTAATGATTGTAGGCTATTCATATTGCAGATATTAAACAACTAAAAACATGATCCTAAGTCAAACTCACTAACAAGCCATTCAGCGGTGGTTCTAGCCCCTTTCATCTCGGGGGGCATGGCTGGGGCCAGTTGTAATCGTAGCGGGGCCATCATCGGGGGGGTGTATTGTCCATGATGTTAGTGGTGGGGAGGGGTGCTGACAGTGTTTTGTCCACGGTGCCAGTTAGGGGGGCCACAGGGGGTATGTGCCAAATTTGAGGTATGTGCCTATCCTGCGTTTTCTTTTCTTTCTTATTTCTTTTTTTTTTACATACCAAAGTAAAGCTGTGACCTTATTTGGCAAAGTAGGGTTCAGGATTTAAATTCACAGTGGCTACCTGAACTAACAGTAATGGGGCACACAACAAGTAAACAGAGAAAATAACTACACTATTCCTACCCTCCCAAATCTTACAGGACAGGTGAGATGCCCCTACTCCAAGATACTTATACAATAGAAAAACTATGGTAATAATAATATAGCCCAAGACAAAAAATATTAATCTTTCTAGACTGTATTAACGTTCAGCACTTCGGAAAAATAGAATTATTTTGTATTTCAATAAAACAAAAATAATTACTGGTATCCACACACCCAACCAATGTAAATGTCACGGACGGTGTTAATTAGCTCCTTAATCACCATTACTTATTATATTTATATTTCACTTCACTTTATGCAATATGGCTTGTGTATTTTGTTTGGTTCTATATTGCCATTATTTTGTGTGTTGATTATCTTTCACTTTATTGTTTAATTTGTTATTCACTTAGTATTATTTTGATTGTTTGCACGCGTGCCTTATTATTTGTGTTTCTTTGAGCCAATCACCACCGCACAACTCACCTGGGTCCACCTGCACTCTTCACACGCGTCCCCACTTAATCACCCTGCCCTGGGAGAGGAGAGGAGGGAGCGTCTGATACGAGCCGCAGAGACCTCCCACATTGGAAAGTGGACTTCAGCAGACAGGAGGGGAGGTGGCAGACCTGGGAGCAGGACCCAGATCAACACGGCGCACAGGGACAGAATAGTGATGTCGTTCGCGAATGTGCCGGGTCCCGTCTGAGAAAGGATGTCTGTTCTTATGTTTTTATTTCTTATAAATTAATACAAGACAGAATAAAAGTATGAATGTTGTGTTGATGTGCTGCGTATGATGACATTGTCCCGGTGCTCCCGTTTGGTGCAGCACACACACCTCAACACAACATTCAGTCAGTGCGAGTGGTGCGGCCGAGCAGTGTGGCGAAAAGTTCATCTTTAATTACGGGTCAGAAAACAAGATGAGTGACAGGCACAAACGAAGTAGCATTTGGATGCATTTTGATAATATAAACAACAAAGGCAGAATGTAAAAATTGTAAAGTATCATATCAAGCAGGGTCTACTAACAACCTTCACAGACACATTAGAATTATAAATCCATCAATGCAGTTGGAAGAAAACAGGCAAGCTAGCATGCCTGCTACTGAAAATGAAAATACCTGTGCGATTACTGGAACCATTGCTGCTGCAGTGCTCACAGCCACCCCTCAGGCATCAGGTACTGCGACCTATTGCAACCCATAGTTCTATAAGCCAATTTATGCCAAAGGCCATGACCCCAGCAAGACCAAACACAATTGATGAGGTATTGGCTAAAATTATTGCAAGGGAATTCCAACCATTCTCAGTCGTGGAGGACAAGGGATTTAGAAGCTACACCCATGCTCTCAATCCAATGTATGTTCTTCCAAGCAGGAAAACACTCTCCCAAACAACTATTCCAAGACTGTATGACAGACAATGTGCTTCACTGCAAGAAAGGGTTAAAAAGGCTACAGCAGTTTGCCTGACAACTGACTGCTGGACATCCAGAGCCACCACTTCCTTCATGTCTGCTACATGTCACTTCATTGAAAATTATAAAAAATGGTGTCCAATCTTCTGGACTGTTTTGAGTTTAGTGGCAGACACACTTCAGATAACTTGGCAGAGGGACTGCTAAGAGTGCAAAAAAAGGGTGGCAAGTAGAAAACAAAGTGGATTGCTGTGTTACTGACAACGCAGCTAACATCACCAAAGCTTTTTAACATCTTGAAATGGACCCACCACCCATGTCTCGTGCACACAATCAACCTGGTTGTAAGAGATGCCCTGAAGGTGATGAAGCCCACTGTGAACAAAGTGAAGGCGATGCGGGAATTCTTCCATAAGAGCACACGAGCCACAGAGAAGCTGAAGTCTTCTCAACGCCAGATGGGTATGCCTGAGCTGAGGTCCAAACAAGAAGGTGGAATTCAACATTTCATATGCTGAAACGGGTTCTGGAGTCCAAGGATGCAATCATCTCTACCTTGGCCATTATCAATGCACCTGTTGATGCTCTGAGCCAAGAAGAGTGGGAGGAAGTGCGAGAGACATGCACTGTTCAGGAACCCTTTGAGCAGTCACTGTGGAGATCAGTGCAGACAGGTACAATGGACAACTGTTTTTACATTAGTATTACATAATTGCATATTTGAGGTGCATATTAGAGGGGAATGGCAGTAATAATAGACAAGAATAAACTGAACAAAGTCCATATACCACATAATAAAACAAAGCATAATTCTGAGTTTTCTCTTTTTTTTCAGCTACGTGACAGCCTCCAAAATGCTACTCCTGTGCAAGGGTCTGCAGAGAATAACAGCCCACCACCAGACAGGAGGAACAGTAACCAAAGGGAAAGAGAGAGAGTTGGTGACTGCTCTCTGTGCATCTATGGAAAGAAAGTTCCACAGAATGGAATACAATACTGTTCTCTCAGAAACCACCATACTGGACCCAAGGTTCAAACAGCTGTCCTTCAATGACAACAGAGCTGTTGATGAGGCACCTCAAAGAGTAACAGCAGCAGCAAGATGCAGCCCCAGCAGCCAGCAGGCTACACCACTAGGAGGCCAAGAGGGAGAAGAGGGAGCAGGGGCACTAGAAGTGGAGCCACAAACGTCTGCTGTTTGGAGGTTCTTTGATGAAAGAGCAACAGGAGACACTGCAAGAAGGAATCCCACAGCAGATGCTATACTGGAAGTAAGATCCTATCTTGAAGAGCCCCTTATCCAAAGAGCCACAGACCCGCTGAGCTGGTGGGAGACCGAGGCTTCAGTCTACCCACGACTGGTCAAGGTGATGGCAGGGAGACTCTGCATCGTAGCAACATCAGTCCCTTCAGAAAGAATCTTCTCCAAAACAGGGCAGATAATAACAGAAACCGGATCAGCCCCTTTAAGCTGAGGCACTTAAGACTTTCTTAATGCCAGTCTGCACTAAAGACAAGGTCACTGGTAATATATACATCTAGAACTGTTGGATGCTGCCGTTATGCGCATTGTAATTCATTTTTTATTTGTTATATGGTTCCATTTTGAGTGTGGTTTGCTTGGAATGGTTTGTGTTTTGGATAGTTCAATATAAATAAAACGTTCAATACACATGTGTAATAGTGTTTGATGTTTTCACATGATTTACGTTTTTTTTTTAATACAAAACATGTAAATTATGGTATTCTGGAAATTATAAGATTAAGTATAATTACATTGAATAAGTGATGTATGTGCACACATACCAATCATAGGTCCAAACATTGCTAAATTTGCCTGAATTATAAAAGCCAGAAGTGGTACTAAATGAAGAGCCATTTGGGAGCCGAAAGAGCCGGCTCTTATTGCTGAATTGAGCCAAATGGTCTGGCTCACTGAAACCAGCCGGAATTCCCATCACTAGGACAGAAGCAGAGAGAGATGGATTCCTCTGGAGGCTACAGTGAGTGCACCTTTGGTTTCGCTGATTTCCATGGAGTGTGGAAACGTAGAGAAGTTTAAGACGCCAAGCTGCGAGTGATTTCCTGCTGTGCCCACCCCTCTCCCCTCCTTGGATTATAAGCGATCGAGGAAAGACATTGAACATTACAGTGTCTGTTTACATACTGGACCTACTAACCTGGGCGCTGTGTTGCTTGGGTATTCCTCCATGCAGTGGGCAGGGCAGCTGGAAACCGGCAAACAGGGAAACCGGCAAACAGAGAAAGCGAGAAGAGGGTTAACATTAACGTTAACGAGGCTGACCCGGCAGTCCACTGTCCAGATTCCGCCCTGCAGTGAGATGGTGCTGTGGGCACAGGTGCCAAAGTTCCCCCACATAGCGGAATACTGTGTCCTGATCGAGGCTTGGGATGAGGAGCGAGAGCGGCAGGTGGCACGGACCATCACGTGGGTATGCCAGGGTAGGGTCCCGTTGCCAGTGTTAAATCTTTTCCCCTACCCTGTAGATGTGCCCCAGCGCTGCCCACTGGCTAGACTCTCCCGTATAGACCAGCAGGACATTATCACTGAGGATGAGGCGACATTCCAGTTCCGATATCCAGACATGGTAGAAGTGGGGGTCCGTCCGGTCCAGACACAGGGGGTGACAGGGACCGTGGACTGGACAGGGGGAGCCACCGACTTGTCCAGGGAGCAGTGAGGATGGTTAGGCCCTGTTGCAAAAGTGGTGTTGCGTCTAGTAATGTAACCATTCCTTATATCCCAGGACATTAGTTTATAGACACTGTTGCACCGTTTGTAGTAGAACACTTGCATTTACTCATAAGGCAGTTCCCTAATCTCAATCCCTTACACTGGTTTATTTATGGACTTCCTTCCTAATTGATAGGGTATTACTGTTTGTGAAAGAACTATTTACATACAGTCAAAGTTTCATGACATTAGACTTTAAACTAACTCATATCTCATTCAATTATTTATTCATTTATTCTACATCAAGTTATATCTTCAGTAACGTCCGTATTTTCCCACGTTTCATTCAATCACCATCAGAAGCTCTCTGTGCTAAAAGTGGCAGCACATTTGTCTCACACACATCAAACTCGCCTTTTCCTGCTTCCCAAGCCTTATCAACTTACTCAGACCCTCGTCAACTTACTCAAACCCTCTTCAACTTTGGTCAACATTGCTCTGCATTCTAACAGCTATTCTTTCTCCTATTCTTAATTTCTTACAAGAAATGTATTCAGGTTTTTTTATCAATATGTTTTATTTATATTTATACAGATGTCACTCCATTATTCGTTTATTGAAGTCATATATGTACCTAACAAAATATTAGCCAATAGGCCATTGATCTCAATAATGATTCCCATAATCCTAGGACACCTTCTCTTTTACTCTTCCTTTCCATTCTTACTTTTCTCCTGTAAAGCATTTTATATTACTTGAGCTTACTTATTCTATAGTTGTAATCTTATACTTCTGCGGTATCTTACCCTTTTCCTACATCACTCATCTTAAAACCATGGTCTACTTTGACTTTCATTTCAGGTATTATATGCTAGGCACCAATAACCAAACATTTTCTGAAAGACTGTAACATGTCACCAGACTGTTTACATTCTCCTGCTTTCACAGGCTGTCAGGGCTGCACCAGGCTCTCTTCTAGCCTTTCGTTTCCTTGAATTTGACTTTTGACAGAGCTTGTCCATAACATGATGTTTAACAAACAAATTCTGGTTCTTCTTGTGGAGACACCATGACTATTTATGTATTACTATTATTATCCATCTGTTTATTCAATGTATATTTTGGATTACTTTTCTTATAATAGTCTTTCTTTCTGATTTCTGATGCTTGAGGCACTCTGTATAGAGCCAAAGATCCTCATGAATATGATAAATCTGTTGTTACATTTTTAAATATAATTCTAAAATGATTGCCAAAACATAGACATTTACCTTATATCACCTTCAAACTATACATATACATAAACACACAAAGCACATACACATTGATATCTAAAGATAATTCAGATATCCGATCTGTGGCATGTTTTATTGACCCTGCAGTGTCTCAAACAGCCCTTATAACTTATTATTTAAGCTTATGATTATTTAGAATAAAATGTCAAATAATCCCACTCGATTATTTCATTATTTCACTATCTCAGTTTTCTTGATCCATTGTGAAAAAGTTCTGTTATTTCCTCCTCATCTGTAGAGGCTACATTAGCCCACTCCCCGGTCTGATATTCTCGTAGTAACTGTATCCAAATGTTGGGCGGACATTTAGCCTTCACGATGATGTGTACATCGTGCGGGTGAAGGAGGTGAATAACCATCTTTTCATCTAGAATATCCCAAAAAGTTGTGTTACCCTGGTTTGGTTTTAATTTTGGGAGGGACGCCCATATCATTTCTTTTTCTCCTGGGGAGAAGGGGACATGGGTTTTAGTCGTATAGACTATTGATTGACCTTCCTCTTTACTCTGTCTAGTTTTGACTTGCATGGGTGCAGCTGGGACCGTTTTCAGAGCGGTCAGATCTGGATACAATGTATTATTATAACCAAAATCAGTGATTGATTAATATTCCGGATTATATGGGGGAGGAGCGCTAGCAAAACCTCCTTTTTCATATTCCCATGCTTTGCGATCTAAATCATCCCAATCGGGCCTGTCGTCCTCGGAGTGATCTGTGTCGCGACGCGCTCCTAACACGGCAGCACATCGCGCACCTACACCTTCACCTTTTCTGACCACTTTTCTTGCCCTTCTAATTTGCCTTGTAGTTCTATTAATTCTATCGTATTTTTCACAACTTCTGCTCTCAATTCACATTACTGTTTATGATGATCTTCCATTTCTGTTATTTTCTTTTCTTGATTCTCACCAACCTGACACAATATCACAATTCCTTTCTCTGTCTTATCTGGTTGTTGTTGCTTCCACCAGTCCCGGTGCTCCTTCGAAGACCAGTCTTTCTCCCAACTTCCTTCCAACATTTTCTTCTCTACATTCTGTTTTTTTATTTCTCAAAAAAACAATAATGCTGGTGTCACTCATTGTGACGATTTATCTGAAATATTACATTATTATATATTATAATATATATATATATATATATTATAATAAAAACAAACACTCTAGTAAGGTACGGACACCCGTACATGACACTGGCTAAGGTAAGGGAACCCATAAACAACCATAAGCACCCCCGGACCTAGGACAGCCTGTAACTTGCTAACTTGCTGTTTTGTTTGCTTCTCATCGCTTGCTGCTAGTTGCATGCCAAACGAGTTCGTTCTGTCCAAAATATAAGCTTTTTTTCTTCTAATAAACTCAATACAAATACAGTGCACTAGCAACTATTTCCCTTTCAAAAGTTGTAGTCCCGTTTCAGTTAAAACAAAATGTGTGCTTCAAAGAAAGAAAATACTATTGCTGCTGACTTGTGTTTCTTTTCCCTCTTTACCTGCTCTTATCACAAAGCTTCTCAACACAATCTCAGGTGCAGGTGCACTCTGCGCTATCCTTTGCCCGAGCTTTGTCCAGGAAAACTCACTGTAGCCATCTTAGTTCAACACGGGCTCTCCTTACCTGCGAGTCACACGGGTCCAGTTCACTTTGCAAGTGAACAGTCTCTTCTCAGAAACAATAAGGAAACTTGGAAAGAAACACAATCCCAGGTCGGTGTTAAAAAAAAGTTCTTTGTTTTCATATTAAAAGAAAACATTTGTATTTTCTCTGCACACTTCACAGCTCCAATTAGCACACTCAACTAATCCCTGCCCCCCTCAGAACCGTCACTAAAGAAAGGTACTCACAGTCATTTTAAATATGACATCCTGTAGTGTTTCATTTCAAAATATGATCTTATTATCACTTGAACCAAATAAATCCTTTGACCCACTAATACCAAATTACAGTTAGGGGGGCCACAGGTGTGATTTGAAAATACGATCTTCCATGTCTTTCTGTTGTGTTTTGACATGGGGATCTGTAATTGTCCAAGTGGCTACTGCACATGTACTTATTTAATATTAAATGTGTTATTTAATTAGGCTTGGTTCTGGTGAGCATGTACAAGACGTCAGCTTTTTAAATAACTGTGTGTATTGGATCATACACATTTTAGAAATACTCTCTCAAACTTCCCGCATTGGTACCTCACCAGGGAGGTAGAAAACAGCAATAGCATTGAAAAAGTGTGATTGTAGTTCTGCTCTTCTGCAATATATTTCTACAAGATCTTTAACATCTTCATTAACATTGTTTTAAAGGCTGGGACCAATATGGTGGAATATCTCCAACACACGGACATTGAGAGACTCGACCCCTTTGTGCTGCTGCTCAGAGACCAACTCTCAGTTGTCTCTGAGTAGGCTATGGATCAACTTCCTTTCCTAATATGAAGGAGACAATGGATACAAAACCTATAGGCAACTATGAAAAACAGGCGATTATTGTTATTCTTCTCATTATAAACTACTTAATACATCTCTCGCATAAAGTACAACAGGATAGTGGTGACGTCATTCAGGATTGGATTGCCATTGGTCAAAAGCCCTCTGAGAGAAATTGTGTGGCGACACTCCACACTCTTAGAAGAAATTGTTCTGCACAGAACCATAAAGGGTTCCTCGAGTAATCGCTCTGGTGGATCCCTTTATGGTTCTATGTAGAACCCCTTCAAAGGGGTTACATGAAGAACCCCCAAACATAGCGTTCTATACAGAACCATTCGTTTTAAAATGTTATATATAGAACCCATTCAAAAGGGGGACACGTGCTATACCTGAATTTGTTTTCCAAATACAATCTTTAAAAAATGTATGAGTTCATATATACAAACACACATACACAACGTAGAAATCACACTACTAGTGAAGTAACTTCATTTACATTATATGCCACAACTCCTCAATTTGGAAAGCAAAAACAAGACATCTGATGTAAAAGTGTAAACTAATTACGAACAGCACTTTTGATTTTTATCTTCAATTCAGGGGCTACTTATTCGAACAGTAAACTGTATTCTCTCTTCAGAGTGACTGGAATGTTTTTGCCTACATTCAACTTAAATATGAAAGTTTCCAAAAACGGCATAGTTTTCTTTAAGGCTATTCAATGCCAAACACAAAATTCTCTCTGCTTTCAGTGCTTGTCCTTCAGCACAATTACACAGGTTCATGATGTTCTCATTTCAATACATTGTTTTCTTATTTAAACTATTTGACTTTGAGCTTACATTGAGAATAAAATCACTTTTGCAAGTAAAACCTGGCCAAGAAAGGAAGCAGCACTACAATAAAACAATACACAGAATACAAAGCAGTTCCTTCAAAAGTGAAAGTGATAAAGAGTGATGTCTGTCAGTAAATTACGTTGAGATACATATTGGTTATTTTGAATTAGGAGTCCAACTTCAATATCTTCTATTAACAAGCCAAAATACAGATCAGAATTATGGGTAATTGAAAAGAATATGTAGCGCCTAGGTAAGCTTGGATGTGTTCAGAGAAACACTAAAAACGGATTGGCTTTATTTGTGGAATGCAATCCTGAAGAGTATTTGATATTTTGGGTAATAAGCTGACCGAAAATATTAGGAGAGCCATATGCACAAAATAGTATAGTCTCCTAGTGCACGTCACCGCCCTCTATTGCATAATCTACAACACCTTATACATCAAACCCAATTTACTAATTATTGTTATGCATTCATTTGTCACATCTGCCTTTGCTGGTAAGGATAACAGTACAGGATCATCAAAATGTACTGTAACGAAACCTGTCCTAGTAAGGTCGTGTCCTAACTGGATTTGACAGAGGAGCGTGTAGCTGCCACCACCTTTGGTTTACCGGACGGTCTGGTCGAATAACCCTGGAAGCTAAAATTAGTGATGTTAAAGGGAGAGTGAAAAGCCAAGAGGAAGTATATAACCAAGTCTTTTTAATAACCAATTTAATACGCTGGGTACACAATGTGCAATTTAGGCAAATAGAATAACAATCACAGTATCACTAAACAATCCATAAAAAGTCAATATCCATTAAACAGTTAAGTTAATTTCTCCCTCAAATACATACGACCAATTATTATAATAAAACCGCAATTGACCTTCATTAAAGAAATACTAAAATAAACCATACAATAAACACCAATGTAAGTGAAAAGAAACCACAATATAAACATCAGATAAACCATACAATAAACACACCAATATAAGTTACCACAATTACAACAGCAATTTCAACTATAAAAGCACACAATACAAACTCTTCAATGTAAAGCCAAAAAAAAACAAAAAACGGGTTAATTGTTGTTTTAGATCAATTGATTGGAATATAGCTAATAGGATCAGCACAATCCAATCAATCAATCACTCACTTGGCCCTGTTACACAGACTGATTAATAGCAGTATGTTTAAGTCTAACCATAAATTCATAAATTAAAGCAAAGAAACTGTTACTATGTTTAAACTTGGTTTTATACAAGTCCTTGCCCAATGAAAACATGTAATCAAATACACATAATCCCACAAACAAACACATATAGATTTAAAACAGAGTCAGAGAGCTCCCGTCAACTGAACAGCTCCCCAGCATTTGGCGCACACTGCACACTGCACACTGCACACTGCACACTGCACACTGCACACTGCACACTGCACACTGCACACTGCACACTGCACACTGCACACTGCACATGTAAAAACAAGCAGCCCCCTATTATCTGCACACAAACCAACACAAGCAATGCTAGCCGTAGAAAGAGTCTCTCTTGTGTCTTCTGAGCACTGCTTATATCCCCATCTGCTCCCGGTATGACATCCCGTGATTGGTCGCAATGCTCAGTCCAATTAGGGTTAATAAGAGCCAATTCAATCAGTGACAGAGCCGACTGGCTCATCACAGTACTACTATATTTACAGCATGACATAACAGCGCGGCGCTGGAGCGGGAAAGTGCGCTTCTTTTTGCACATCGTCTACATGCGCGAAAAGCCTGGACACTTGGGCTAAAAAAAAGACAAAAATAGAAAGTGTGAAATATGAACGTTAACATTGTAGCGCAAACATTGGGCTTCGAGCCGCGTGTAACAGACAGTGCGATTCAGAACAAAGTCAAAAATAGCTTCTGCACAACAATACAACTCTTAGCTAGTAAATTCATGTGGAAAATGGACGCCCCGTCTACAGGGCTGCGGCAAGTCGTGGCCTATTTGTTGGGGAAGGATGTTGAGCTCGGTTTTCCAAACGAGCCGCTGCATATTGACCTATGTCTATTGTCTAAATGTCTATTTATTTATTGATGTATTCATTTATTTATTTCAACATGTATTGATTCATTGATGATTTTCTCTGTGTATTCATTTTTAATTCTGGCATGGATTATCCTGCATACAAAAGCAAAGGCCCGGGACAGTGCGAGCATGACTTATACAGCGCAGTGCAATCATGGTCGCTGCTTGACATCGTCCTGCAAATAAAAAAACATTGGCTGGATGTCAAGTCACACATTGCCGGGCCAGACCTCGAACCCGGATCCTCCGGATCGTCACCCTGCTGCTCTCCAGCTGAGCTACTCCGGCAACGGAACATCGGCGCGGAAGGGCGCTAGTAACTGTGCGCTGTTTCTGCCGTCACTCATCTCCTGCAATGCCGTGTTTATGTGAGAGCTGTGACGCGCTGTAGCAGCAACTACATGTTTACTACATCTCATCTCCTCTGGGGTTTCAGTGTTTGTGAGACGGTGACACTAAACGCTGAAGTATAATGTCGGCCAATAAGCGCACTGGACACCGCCCACTGGCTGTGATTGACACAGCGGGCTTGTATGACGTCATTCACTGCTACAATGATCGAGCGCAGAAATACACCGTGGTCGTGCAAAAATGCTTTTTCTACTCTTGCGGTTTTTATTTTACACTACAGGAATAAATAACTAAACCAATATTAAATACATAGATACATGTCCCTGCCGATTCCAATGTTGGCGATTCATTGAACATGTAGCACTATTTGCACATGCATGTATTTATTGTCTCACATTAGAGATGAGATGTAGAAAACATGTAGTTGCTGCTACAGCGCGTCACAGCTCTCACATAAACACGGCATTGCACATGCCTGTAGCCAAAGTCCGTTTTTTTGTCTTCATTAAAATGATCCTTTACAGGAGTATTACATGCGAAGCCAAGGCCGGCCCTATCGGAACAGGCAAATGCTAGGGGCGCCCGAAAGAGTGAACATTTGTACGGAGGTTTGTTGCACTCAGTGCTTGTTATTGTGTGGAACCAAGTCACAGCAATTCCTGGTTATTAGCCAATAGGATGTGAGTGTTAATATGGGATGTCCTGTATAGAGCTGCTGTTAGGGAGTCAGTCAGTGAGTTGCACTGGGCAACAGCGGCACTTTGTACTGTCAAAAACAACACAAACACAGCTATTGGGTTTTGCTGATTTCTATACATAAGCAGCTCAAATTGGACATTGTCAACCTCGCCTCTAAAATATAAAAGTGCGCACACGACCGGGGGTCACGGTGCCATAGCTTGTGTTCACCTAGAAACTCGTCCGGCAGCGGCGGACGCAGCGGATTTCAGTGCAGACGCGTTTCAGCAGCGACACGTTTCCATCACACCCACCGGCACCGCGTCCAGTTTGCATATATAATGTTGCTTGATATGGGATTTTCCGCTGCTGATGTGTGGTTGTGAAGCAAAGATATGTTTGAGTCCAAATCTGCCTGATTTCATGGAGATTTTGAGCTGTTTTTTGACTTGTCTCCAGTTGTTAAAATCTTCCCCAGAACCCGCACCCTGAATTACTCAATCGTCTTCGCCCTCATTTTTCAACACTAATTTTGTGCAGTGCACAGTGGGACAAAGGGAAATGCTACAGACTTTAATCTAATAAGACACAAAATGCTTGAAAGTTTCTATTATGTTTATCTATATGACTACAATAATCTTTAACAAATTAAAATGTAAGTGGTCTGAAACCGTTTTAATACAAATATATACATTTATTTAACCAGTTGATTTTTGTACTTAGTGAAATGAATGTACTAAATATAAGCAACGGGGTAAATGACTAATTCACAGATTTAGTCCATGTCTGGACCTTGATTATACCTTGACCAAGAAATGTGGACCCTGACACAACATAATTGACTACCCCTGCTGTAGAACATTGCTACATTATGCATATTGCACTAAGGTGTCTGTAATATCGTTTTTTCGTGCAATACTTTTATAATACTGTATTTATAATTCATTTTATGTCACTTGTTTCTTTAATACTGTTTTTATACTGTTTGTGTGGGGGTTTTGTTTCTAAAATAAAGAAGATCTCAAAGACATAAAGCTATGCAGTCTGTGAGTGTATGAACACAATGACCCTGCGATGCAGGGGGCACCACTTAAAATCTTGCCTAGGGCACCAAATTGGCCCTGTGCGCAGCAACTGACGTTATGCAAACGACATCAAGCTGGATAGTGAGTATGGGGTGAAAAGAGCAGGAGAGACGGGAGAGAAAGCAGGCAGCAGCGTCATTGTCGCAGAATATTGAACATATGTTCAAAAACACTGCCAAACAGGGTAAGGTTGTTATATTTACTACCTAATCTAACAGTTGAGATAGATAACGCTAACTACGTGCTAGCAAACAGTCGTCAACTCCACGCAGAAGGTAGCTAATGTTTTTACTCGTGTGTGTCTGTGTCTGTCAGATTACACAAAAACTACAAGACCGATTTTCACGAAACTCAGTGGAGGGGTGTAGCATGGGTCAAGGAAGAACACAGTAAATTCTGACCATTATCCATCCAGTGGGACTAGCTAGCTACAGTGACCGATTCAGAAGATTTTTACCCTGAATATGTGTGATGTGTCGGCGCTCCATTCACGTGTGTGTGTGTGTGTGTGTGTGTGTGTGTGTGTGTGTGTGTGTGTGTGTGTGCGCATGTGTCTGTGTGTCTGCGTGCGTGCATGCGTGTGTTTGGACTGAAAAAGGTGGTACATGATCTTGGTAAGCAATTTGACAACATTGTAGTAAATATTTTCGGTGCATCAAAAAGCGTCCTCGTTAAGATACCAGCAGACAAGCTAATCCAGCACAAATTAGTGCATAAAAAGTAACCAAAATGAAGTATTTAAACCTCATAATTGAATACAAAATGAGGGGAAAAACTGCAAAAAGGTCCACTTTTTGAAAAAAAGAACCCCCCTTCCACTAGGCTGGCTACGGGCCTGTTGCAGGAGATGAGTGACAGCAGAAACAGCGCACAGTTAATAGCGCTCTTCCGGGTCTTTCCGGAGTTGCCCGAGTAGCTCAGTCGGGAGGGCGTCAGACTGAAGGTATGAAGCCCCAGGTCCGATCCCTGGCTCTGGCAATGAGCTACACTGTTTCCACTTCCACACTTTTACTCTGCACAACAATCTGACGCAGAGCAACCATGATTTTACAGCAAAGTGAAATCATGGTCACTCTGCTTCAGATTGTTCTGCAAAGTAAAAGCTTTCATTTCATGTTGTGTAAAAAAAGTGCAAAAGTCCAAAAGTGTCTTGACAAGTGTTGAAATTAAAGCTAGACCCACGCTAACGCGATTCTTTAAATCCCAGACGATATTTAAAATGGTGGGCTGCTCACATTTAACGACAGGCAGGATTTCACGGAATTTAGGTCTTTTGCATCATGATGCCCCAAAACAACTATTGTTATTTGAGGTATTTGAATCAATACTTATGAAAGTCAAAATCAAAAACTCAAAATAATGTAACTTGTTTTCGTGGATGTGCTCGACTCTCATTGGCTGCTGCCGGTCTCGGACCCGAGTCGCATCTTTAATATGAATTGTGTTGGATCTACTCGCCTGCCTGGCGAGCTGCAGGTTTGAGCAGAGGGCAGCGGCTCATCGGTTAGGCCCCGACCTGCTGCTTTCTGTTCAACCGGACACTCAATGACTCCATTGAATGAACAACCGGCTTAGATTGTACTTTTCAAATTGTGTAAAAAATAGTTGGTTCTTTAATATGTTATTCATACAATTCTATGCTTAACTTAAACCCTCTACAGTTAAAAATAATGAAAATGCTCTGATTAAGGTTCAATTAAGCAATCGAGAGCTCTGTTGGAACAGATACCACAGGCAGTGCCCATCTTGCCCATCTTGCCAAAGACTATCAACATCAATATTATTAGCATTAGTAATGTAACTATTCTCAATTTCCCAGCTGAGCTCACAGACACTTTCACTGACCCCCCCCTCCTTCCTGGGGGGTGAATCCCTTCCTAATTGATAGGGTATTTCTGTTAGTGAAAGGACTATTTCCATACAATATCATGACTTTAGACTTTAAACTATATCTCATTCAATGATTTATTTATTTTACATTAAGTTATACCTTCAGTAACTTCCTTATTTTCCCTCATATTCCATTCAACCACCTTCACAACTCTCATGCTGAAAGTGGCAGCACATGTCTTTCATACATATCAAACTCCCTTTTTCCAGCTTCCCAAGCCTTATCAACTCTTAAACCCCTCGTCAACTTCCTCAAACCTTCCTCAACATCGCTCAGACCCACTAAATTGCTCTGTATCCTAAAAGCTGTTCTTTCTCCTTTTCCTAATTTCTTACAAGAAAATTCAAGTTATATTTATTGACATGTATTATTACTATTTATACACACATTTCACTCCATTATTTTAACTAAAATATTTACTTAACAAAATATCTTTTAGAAAATAAGCCTTTTAATTGATTTCAATAATGATTCCCAGGTACCTCAGGAAAACAAAGTTTCAAAAAATGTGTCCAGTCAATGATTTCCCCAATGAAGAGTTTGCGTGGGCACTAAGACTGTCCACCTGCGCGGCTCATATGTCCTTATTGTGTCATCTTCCTCCTATTGAAGTCCAATCTACACCGGTACATGTTCAGAAGAACTGTTCCCGAAACTAGGTTGAACTGATCAATAGTTAATTTCTTACCTACACATTGTATTTAGGGATCTTATATCTGGGAATTTCAAAAACTCTTCATTGTGGAACTCACAGCTACCAAACGACCCTTTAATTTCCTGGAGTATCTGGTTATCTATTGAAGACTCTGTATAGGAAGTTGAAGAAAGTGTTTTGTGATAATTATATAATGTTTTATATTAATACTAGCATTAGAAGTAGTTTGTATACAGACTGAGCAGATTAGATTTAGCAGCACAAGTAAAGGGTCAACAAGGTTGATTTGTTAGAAACTCCTGTCAGAAATGAAAGATCACCCAGTGCCGAAATAGCCTACAGATGTCTGCTGAGAATTTGTTTATGACTTAATCGTTTCTCCAGATAGGCAGGAATTGTTTCTGTTAACGAGCGATTGACACTAGGTAAATGACGACCGTGGGATCGCATCTTCCTAGTGCACATCAAAGACGGACATCTGCTTTGGATCCATCACCTCTTCACGGGAGGACAGATCATAAAACGGACCCGGACCTATATCTTCTGATTGGATGAACGGCCATAAGATGTTACGTCATTTTCCTATAAAGCTGCACTCATGTTGGTAAACATTAAGTTCTCACTGAAGGAATTATTCCTGACGTGGGGCTTCCGAGCGGCTTGATTAAAGTTCTATTTGCTTTATCTCCACGATTTCTCCACTTATTTGCGAGACGGTTCTACATCTATGTATTCATATCTTCACCATATTTTACTGTTTCCTCAGATTCCCATTTCAGAAATTAGCTCAAATTCAATTTTCAACATTTTATTTTGTATTTCTGGGTTGTAAAATAGTATTTTATTTTTATTTTCTCCTTTAAATGGTTCAATGTTAATTTAGCTCACTTCTTCAATGCTTGTCATTTTATATTTCTATAGTATCCTTCAAATTCGTACCCTTTGACTACTTCACTCATCTTAAATCCAAGGTCTAATTTATTTCAGGTATTTTATGCTGGCCCCAAACATTTTCTGAAAATAAGACTATAATATATCACTATTCTGTTTACATTCTCCTGCCTGGATTTTACATCAGGCTGTCAGGGCTGCACCAGAGTGCTGCTCCTGTGGATGTCAGCCTTTCATTTCCCTTTAATTTGACTTTATAGAATTTGTCCATAATATGATTTTTAACAAACAAATCCTTGTCCTTCTGGGTCTTAGACGACACCATTACTATTTATTTACTTTATTATTACTTTATTTTTATTATTTAGTGTATATTGTGTATTACTTTAACATTATTCTCATAATAGAATATATAATTTATTTATAATTTGTGATGCCTTATGCACTCTATATACAGTTAAATGTTTAGATCCAGCCTGGAGCTGAACCTCTGGAGCCACTGGGGAGCTGTTCAGTTGACGGGAGCTCTCTGACTCTATTTTAAATCTATATGTGTTTGTTTGTGGGATTATGTGTATTTGATTACATGTTTTCATTGTTTAAACTTGGTTTTATACAAGTCCTTGCCCATAGTAACAGTTTCTTTGCTTTAATTTATGAATTTATGGTTAGACTTAAACATACTGCTATTAATCAGTCTGTGTAACAGGGCCAAGTGAGTGATTGATTGATTGGATTTTGCTGATCCTATTAGCTATATTCCAATCAATTGATCTAAAACAGCAATTAACCCGTTTTTTTTTTTTTTTTGGCTTGTTGTGAATTTTGGCTTTACATTGAAGAGTTTGTATTGTGTGCTTTTATAGTTGAAATTGCTGTTGTAATTGTGGTAACTTATATTGGTGTGTTTATTGTATGGTTTATCTGATGTTTATATTGTGGTTTCTTTTCACTTACATTGGTGTTTATTGTATGGTTTATTTTAGTATTTCTTTAATGAAGGTCAATTGCGGTTTTATTATAATAATTGGTCGTATGTATTTGAGGGAGAAATTAACTTAACTGTTTAATGGATATTGACTTTTTATGGATTGTTTAGTGATACTGTGATTGTTATTCTATTTGCCTAAATTGCACATTGTGTACCCAGCGTATTAAATTGGTTATTAAAAAGACTTGGTTATATACTTCCTCTTGGCTTTTTACTCTCCCTTTAACATCACTAATTTTAGCTTCCAGGGTTATTCGACCGGACCGTCCGGTAAACCAAAGGTGGTGGCAGCTACATGCTCCTCTGTCAAATCCAGTTAGGACACGACCTTACTAGGACAGGTTTCGTTTCAGTACATATTGATGATCCTGTACTGTTATCCTAACCAACAAAGGCAGATGTGACAAATTAATGCATAACAATAATATTAGTAAATTGGGTTTGATGTATAAGGTGTTGTAGATTATGCAATAGATCTCAACGTAATTTACTGACAGACATCACTCTTTATCACTTTCACTTTTGAAGGAACTGCTTTGTATTCTGTGTATTGTTTTATTGTAGTGCTGCTTCCTTTCTTGGTCAGGTTTTACTTGCAAACGTGATTTTATTCTCAATGTAAGCTCAAAGTCAAATAGTTTAAATAAGAAAACAATGTATTGAAATGAGAACATCATGAACCTGTATAATTGTGCTGAAGGACAAGCACTGAAAGCAGAGAGAATTTTGTGTTTGGCATTGAATAGCCTTAAAGAAAACTATGCCGTTTTTGGAAACTTTCATATTTAAGTTGAATGTAGGCAAAAACATTCCAGTCACTCTGAAGAGAGAATACAGTTTACTGTTCGAATAAGTAGCCCCTGAATTGAAGATAAAAATCAAAAGTGCTGTTCGTAATTAGTTTACACTTTTACATCAGATGTCTTGTTTTTGCGTTCCAAATTGAGGAGTTGTGGCATATAATGTAAATGAAGTTAGTTCACTAGTAGTGCGATTTCTACGTTGTGTATGTGTGTTTGTATATATGAACTCATACATTTTTTAAAGATTGTATTTGGAAAACAAATTCAGGTATAGCACGTGTCCCCCTTTTGAATGGGTTCTATATATAACATTTTAAAACGAATGGTTCTGTATAGAACGCTATGTTTGGGGGTTCTTCATGTAACCCCTTTGAAGGGGTTCTACATAGAACCATAAAGGGATCCACCAGAGCGATTACTCGAGGAACCCTTTATGGTTCTGTGCAGAACAATTTCTTCTAAGAGTGTGGAGTGTCGCCACACAATTTCTCTCAGAGGGCTTTTGACCAATGGCAATCCAATCCTGAATGACGTCACCACTATCCTGTTGTACTTTATGCGAGAGATGTATTAAGTAGTTTATAATGAGAAGAATAACAATAATCACCTGTTTTTCATAGTTGCCTATAGGTTTTGTATCCATTGTCTCCTTCATATTAGGAAAGGAAGTTGATCCATAGCCTACTCAGAGACAACTGAGAGTTGGTCTCTGAGCAGCAGCACAAAGGGGTCGAGTCTCTCAATGTCCGTGTGTTGGAGATATTCCACCATATTGGTCCCAGCCTTTAAAACAATGTTAATGAAAGGTACTCACAGTCATTTTAAATATTACATCCTGTAGTGTTTCCTTTCAAAATATAATCTTATTATGACTTGAACTAAATAAATCCTTTGACCCACTAATACCAAATTACAGTTAGGGGGGCCACAGGTGTGATTTGAAAATACGATCTTCCATGTCTTTCTGTTGTGTTTTGACCTGGGGATCTGTAATTGTCCAAGTGGCTACTGCACATGTACTTATTTAATATTAAATGTGTTATTTAATTAGGCTTGGTTCTGGTGAGCATGTACAAGACATCAGCTTTTTAAATAACTGTGTGTATTGGATCATACACATTTTAGAAATACTCTCACAAACTTCCCGCATTGGTACCTCACCAGGGAGGTAGAAAACAGCAATAGCATTGAAAAAGTGTGATTGTAGTTCTGCTCTTCTGCAATATATTTCTACAAGATCAAGAACGGGCTCTGAAAACACTGAGGGTACAGGACGAGGACAGCGAAGCAATGAGCAACACTTGATACAGGATAAGAGCAATGGATACTTAGAATTTATAGGTGTAGGCCCCGTAGTAAAATATTCCCATCCGTTTTCATGGTACAATACTTTGATAATGACCCCCAATAGTCTTTCAAATGCCTGAATATCTGATAAACATTTTTTTTTCTGAATTGAAAACCCCAGCTGGCTATGCATTCGTTTGGCACCATATAACATTTCGGAATCTGTGCATTCTTTACCCTTCCACAGGCGGTACACACTGGCAGCAAAACATAAATTGTTACCTTGGTTTATGTCTATTATTTTACTAAATAATATACCTTTTAAGCGCCTCCGCGCACCACCACCACCTTGCATATTTCTAATCACAGTGACCGTTATTCGCAAACTCACATGTGATAGAATTTTGTTGTGACTTTGTAGTAAATTAGCTATGCTCTCTAAGAAATCTGCAGCGTCCAGCTCCCCCACATTTCGCCTCCTCGATTAGAAAGGATTATTTAATGACCCCGAGCTCGGTCTCAGCTGTACAAAATCATTAGGACCCACATTGTGTGATATTTCATTTAGCAATCCTTGCACAGCTCCATGCACAATACGGACAGCATTCATATAAGATTGTACCAGATCCAGGTTCACAAACCTGAATTCTTCATAAAACTCCATAGCCCGAAACCTATTAATTTCTCGGTCATAGCGACGAATAATCTCCAAAAACCCCCGAGGAGGGTCCCCGCCAACGCCACCCTCAGCCATTTGTTCATCATTTTCATTATTCATCTCTAACATTGCAGCATCACCACCCCCGAACTGATTATCATTGTTATTAGCTACCGATGCTAGTTCCTTAGATACATCCTGATCTATATATTCCTGAATTTCCAAGTTTACCGGATGGCCTCCCGTCTGGAGAGTGTGCAACAGTGTCTGTGACCGTGCTAATTGTGACACATTTGTTCTAAATTTAAGCCTACGCAGCATTCTTTTCGCAGCATTAATTTTATTTCGCATTACCCCCCTAATTACACAAGCAGACTGACAGTTTTTGTGCTTCTCCTTTTTCATTGTTTGTCAATTGTTGTTTTCAGAATTGGTTGTTTTTTGTAACAACCCTTCTCGATCTTGCAGAGACTGATTGATTCACAGTGTGAATTACAGATTCATCAAACTCTCATCAGAAACGGGTCAATTCCCTATTTGTTTTAACAAATTTGTCAAAACATGTATTTTGCACTGAGCGGTGTTTAACGCCTCCACAAGCTGACTGCATATCTTGCTAAACACCAGGGCCCTACAATCACCAGGGGTCTGTATGTCAACACAGGGTGATTGATCACATTTCATCTCAGTATCCCCACTAGTGGTGGCTTTAACCGTGCTTTTACCCCGTTTACCTCTTTTTACAGTAGCGGAGCTCGGTCGGTTCACTTTCACACATTGCACCCCCACATCGGTGGTGTCGTGTGCCACCCGGTTTGTCTTACTCAGGGCTTTTCTGGGCGCTGTGTTTCCCCTTTGTGTGACTGGTGGCTGTCTCCCCCGCTGTAGAACGGACCTCCCTTTATCAGCACGATCGGATCTCTTCAGCTGTTTTCCACTTGACACGCCTCTCAAGCAGGGCAATGCAGGCTGTGCCGCATTTTTAGCTATAATAAAACAAACATGTCAATTACACTTTATACAGTGACTTTTCACTACATTTCGAACAAATACAAAATACGACCTTTACTGCAAAATTTCAAGCAGTTTAATGGAGAGTATGGGTGTGGGCACTGTCTTCATCCAGGTGTTCCTTAGAGATCATGACACAACTGTGCAAATAGGTGAGATTGCCAAAAATAATGAACAGAGCATTTTGGGCATAAAAGGGCCATCTCCAATTGTGGACTTGCCAGATTTTGACCTGATCAATGGCATGGTCCCTGATTACATGCATTGTGTGTTGCTGGGGGTTTGCCGGCAAATAGCCACTTTATGGTTTGATTCCAAAAGCTATAGTAAACCATGGTATGTTGGTTTGAACACTGTAACAGTGGATGTAAATCTTTTAGCAATCAAGCCTCTAAGCATTTTTTCCAGAATCCCACGGTCTATTGTTGAGCTAAGGTTTTGGAAAGCTCACGAATGACAGAACTGGCTTTTATATTACAGTTTGCCAGTCCTGGAGGGGATACTTCCAAACAGGTATCTTTGCCACTGGGCTCTACTTGTGGAGGGTGTGAGCATTTTGCTAGGTTCAGACATTAGCCAAGAGGATATTGACCATGCTCATGAGGCTCTTGAGCTTTATGTTAAATCAGTTCAGTCTTTGTATGGCGAAGATCAGGTGACCTACAATATGCATTCACTTCTGCATTTGACTAAGAGTGTTGGGAATTTGGGTCCTCTCTGGGCCCAGTCTGCTTTCATGTTTGAGAGCTATAATGGCTACTTGCTCAAGCAAGTCAAAAGCAGTAATGCAGTGCCTCAGCAGCTTTGCAAAAGAGTAGCATGGTCTCGGGCATTGCCACGCATAGCTAAGGCCTGCTCATCCAATGATGTTTCACCTGAAATTAAATCATTCTACACAGAAATGACCTCTGGTAAACGTCATGTAAAGAATTATACTAGATATGACTTGCACTTGGAGTGCCAAAGATTAGGCCAGTGTCTGAAAATAATATGAATGCATTGCATGCATTGCTAGATGTACCTGGGACCTCTATTGGCAGGTACTACAACAGAATAGTTATCAACGGAGAGGTCATTCAAAGCCAAACATACACAAAGACAAAGAAAAGGAACAACTCGGTTGTGATATTGAAAGATGGCAGTATTTTCACGGTTTCACACTTTCTCTGTGTCAGTGATGACCAATATCACTTATATGCAGTTGGCAAATTTGGAAATTGTACAGTGCAGAAACTGGTTCGAGGATCTGCTGTCAAAATATCACTGACCTTTATGCGGACTGTTCATTTTCCTACAGGATTTGAAAGAGCAGTTGATCTAAGGTTGATTATACAGTATATGACCATGTTTGATTATAGGCATAGGGCTCCACTTAGGACAAGGCAAGAGCATGAGTTAAGTACAGCCTTATACTGCTAAACTGCACTGTGTTTTATACATGTCTTCATATGCTGGACATTCATATTAAATTTGCACTATTTTCCTATGTTTTTACTTCATCAAAAACTATATGCCTTTAGTTGTATGTAGGACATATATGATTAAAAATACATTAATATTATGCAATTTATATATGTGTTTTTTGCAGCATATATGTCCCTTACAATATTCGGTTTGAACATATAAGAATCACAGGTTTTTTTAGGAAAAGGAAAGGATCCAAGTGCAGGCTTTAGAGTTGAAGCAGATAATCCAATAAGGGCAAAACGAGAGAGCATAAACAGGGACAGTCCAGGTCAAACGATCAAGCGAACAGGCTAGTAGAGAGATCCGAAAGGGGTAAACGAGAGAAGGAAGCAAGAGGTCAAAAATACACGGGAAGGCAATCAAGAAACAAGGCTTAGAATTGATTCAGGAGAGAATGCAAGACTTCGCGATGAATCTAGGAAACAGAGGGGTACTGTGTACTGTGAAGGAGAGAGGGATTGAACGAGGTGAATGAAGGATTGACCAATGATAGGAGAGGAGGACAGAACAGGTGCACCTGGTAGGGAAGAATGTGGAAAGACTGGTTTGACTGGACAAAGGACAAGAGAAGCACTAAACTAGTATTTGGGAGAGGGAGACCTCTGGTGGTGAACTAAGGTAGAAGCAGGGGAGACCGTGACAGTCTCCAAGGTTCTCATCGTAAATAACAAACAGAAATCAAACTACCTTCTGGCCTGACCTTCTAGCTTGACCTTATCTTTCTTAAGTATACAAGAGAGATTAACAGGTATTAGAGAAAGAATTTCTAACTTTCCTTCCACACTGAAAACATGGTGTGGAAAAGTGCTACATGATGATGAATGATGATGAAATATTACATCCATAGATAATGTAGTCCAACTGGTTCATGCTCCTCGGTTATTGGTGTCAATGGATCTCATTATCCTGAAACTTTCATGATCGAAACATGGAATATTGTTTGTCAGTTTCCATAAAATTATGCATTAAGAGTAATGCAACAGTCACTTATCATTTTGAGCAGCTGTATCAATTGATAGTTAGATCTTTGTAATGAAATGAATAGACAGTGATCTCAGATGTAATGTGTGAATTGCATTTTGAAATGGTAATACTTTGATGTAAGTTGTGTCATTTTAGTTCAATGAACAAATGATCTGAGGTTGATGTGTATTGTATCCAAGCAATTGTAAAAAAGTGTTAGAGTTTTGAAAAATGTGCATTTTGATCATCGAGTGTGAGTTTAGTGTCTAGAGTTTTGAAAAATGACATCAAGGTTCTGAAATGAGTGCCAAAGTGATTGTAAAAAAGTGTAATATCAGGGGACAGTGGCTATTAGAGATCTGGCCTCTGTATTAATGTAACAGGTCACATTGTATGTGTACACTGATACTTGATAGTATAATATAGTACAAGTAAAAAACATACATAGGTATCATAGAAGTATTTTGCAGAAATGATTATGGATAGTTATCAAAATGGAGAGGAAATGCTAAATCCAGTCTCCCCAGGCTGAGCTTCTATTGCTGCACCTGCTAAGTGGCTGCTGGCCCCACTATATGGATAGAGCCACACCAAGTACAAGAGTCTCCCCATTGCTATTTATATCTCCCTATCCAGTCTTCTTTATGTGTCAGGGTGGGGTGCCTATTCCCCTGCATGCTTTGAAACCTATAGCACCTGGGACGCACACTTGGGATCCGGTTCCTCTGCCCCTCACATACACATGAGGAATCCCAGGTGCTCAATACGTCATACTGTCTCTTTCATCTCATGTGTAAACTATGGACAAATACATGACTAAACGTGTTTAGTTGCTTTTCCCAGAATGCTTTGCGCCACGATATGCAAATAACGGGGACTATGATTGGCTCCCTGACATTACCCACACTGCGACTGATGCTACCCATTTCACTACCCAACAAAGACCCATAATATGCGTGTGTCTGTCTGTCTGTCTGTCAAAGTATGTGTGTGTGTTTCTGTGTGTGTCTGTGTCTGTCTGTCTGTGTGTGAAAGTGTGTGTGTGTCTGTCTGTCTGTCTGTCATGTAACTTGCACATCTGTGAGGGCACCACTAATGCAGAAAGAGATGTACACATATTGTTTATTTTCCATATATATGTATGTATGTATGTATGCATGTCCAATTGCTTTGACAATACAAATGAATTGAATTGAGAGGGAGAGAGAGAGAGTAAGAGAGAGAGAGAGAGACAGACAGACAGACAGACAGAGAGACACACACACACACACACACACACAGAGAGCCAGCCAGCCAGCTCAGCGATGACATGACGAGCCTCTCTCAGCTTACTGCTATGACATCACAGAGCACGTACATTCCGTTTAACAAATCGTTAAACAAAAAAGGTTATAAACACATTGACTACAATACCTGTTAGTAAGACGAAGGTGAGTCTCTCGTTAGTATTATTAGTCAGACATTAAATAACTACGCAGGTTAGTATTTATGTCAGGTAACTTCTCGTTATATATATATCAGTCTCATTTACGTTTAGGTGCCGAGAAAGATCCTATTTGTTACCACAATTTCCCTTAACTGATTATTATTCAATGATTAAGGATAGGCAGGGCCACCAATAATCTAATGTCTATTAACTTGTGTCAATTTCAGACTAAACAGTTAAACAGGAATGAGAAGATATTTCTTGGCGTTGACAGATTTTATTTCTAAAATTATCAACAATACAGTTTAATGCAACACACATTTATATTTAAGAAAACTAAATGATATTACACATTCTAGAGTTATGAATCACAGATTAACATTTCTAATTGATTTCTCAAATGTCATGAATCACAAACTCCAAACTGTTAAACTTATGTGAACTTCGTCGCAGAGAGGCCTCTCTGGCTTCGGGCTCAGATAACAGCACACGGCACGAGGTCCGTGTGGTTTGGAACAAAGGCAGTCTGGTTCGGCTTTGTCCAAGAACTTCCACTCAGTCGATGCACCTGGAAGTTGGGGTTTCGGGAATGTAGAGTCTTTTCCAAACAGATTTTCCACTGGTTTGAATGCTCCAAGATTGTGCACAAAATCTTCTTTGTAAGCAGGGTTCCACCGTAGTTACTTGAAGACGAAGTCTTTGAGGAAAGCAGGGCCCTGTTTGTTCCAAGGGTCAAGTTTCTTAAGACTCAAATAGCTATTTAAGTGACTGACACTTTCGTATTCAGTCGACTTAGTCAATTGTCCAGCTGTAAAACTCCACTGATCAGGTGGGTCTGTAAAGTTATTTATTTAATAAAGTCCTTTAAAAGAATTCTTCGTACGGCTCAATCTCCTTCTCCCAGTTTAACTCTTCTGTTGCTGGCAAAGACTTGGTTGGTTTCTGATTCCGGTTCTGGCAACAGAGCTACAGGTTGAGCTGTGGCAGCGAGTTTCTGGTTCAGGTGAGAGAAAGAGAGAGAGAAAGACTGTCCGCTGTTCCTTAAAGTCTGTCAGATCAGTAGGTGATTGGTCCCTGAGTTCTTGAGATTGGATTTCGGTTTCAGCCCCCAGTGTCCTATTGGAGGGGGGCTTGATTTATGACTGATGTCAATCCATGCCATCTTTTGGAAATGCCGGTTGGCCCGGGTTCGTAGCTCTATGTCGGGATTTCGGCTCTCATCCACTTCAAAGAGTTTTTATCACCTACAGGCCCCTTTCTCCAGACATCTCATAGCAGAATTCCAAACTATTTGGCCTCTTCTCGGTGCCATCCTCCCCAAAACTGTCACTTTGATGCAAACCAGTTCCAAGCTGATGAGCTAAGGAAATCTGATAACTTTGGGGGGGGAGAGGTCTTCTTTAGATCCGTGCTTCAGCTCAGAGCCCAAATGCTCTTATCCAAATACACCCAACATAACGCTACATATGTATGTATGTATGTATATATGTGTAGAAGGAAAATTAGAAATTATTTTCTTACACCTGTTTTTCTCTCTTGTATACTTAAGAAAGATACGGTCAAACTAGAAGGTCAGCCCAGAAGATAGTTTGATTTCTGTTTGTTATTTACGATGAGAACCTTGGAGACAATGTCAAACGGTTTGACCTATGTGCCTGTTCCCTAAAACCATGTGTTGACCTATGAACTCTGTTCTATAATGATATATGTTCTGCTTAGTTAGCCTTTAAGATAACATAGTAATGACTTTCTAGCATGTATGGATGTATGTATGTATGTATGTATATATATATATATATATATATACACTCACCTAAAGGATTATTAGGAACACCTGTTCAATTTCTCATTAATGCAATTATCTAACCAACCAATCACATGGCAGTTGCTTCAATGCATTTAGGGGTGTGGTCCTGGTCAAGACAATCTCCTGAACTCCAAACTGAATGTCTGAATGGGAAAGAAAGGTGATTTAAGCAATTTTGAGCGTGGCATGGTTGTTGGTGCCAGACGGGCCGGTCTGAGTATTTCACAATCTGCTCAGTAACTGGGATTTTCACGCACAACCATTTCTAGGGTTTACAAAGAATGGTGTGAAAAGGGAAAAACATCCAGTATGCAGCAGTCCTGTGGGCGAAAATGCCTTGTTGATGCTAGAGGACAGAGGAGAATGGGCCGACTGATTCAAGCTGATAGAAGAGCAACTTTGACTGAAATAACCACTCGTTACAACCGAGGTATGCAGCAAAGCATTTGTGAAGCCACAACACGTACAACCTTGAGGCGGATGGGCTACAACAGCAGAAGACCCCACCGGGTACCACTCATCTCCACTACAAATAGGAAAAAGAGGCTACAATTTGCACAAGCTCACCAAAATTGGACAGTTGAAGACTGGAAAAATGTTGCCTGGTCTGATGAGTCTCGATTTCTGTTGAGACATTCAGATGGTAGAGTCAGAATTTGGCGTAAACAGAATGAGAACATGGATCCATCATGCCTTGTTACCACTGTGCAGGCTGGTGGTGGTGGTGTAATGGTGTGGGGGATGTTTTCTTGGCACACTTTAGGCCCCTTAGTGCTAATTGTCATCGTTTAAATGCCACGGCCTACCTGAGCATTGTTTCTGACCATGTCCATCCCTTTATGACCACCATGTACCCATCCTCTGATGGCTACTTCCAGCAGGATAATGCACCATGTCACAAAGGTCGAATAATTTCAAATTGGTTTCTTGAACATGACAATGAGTTCACTGTACTAAACTGGCCCCCACAGTCACCAGATCTCAACCCAATAGAGCATCTTTGGGATGTGGTGGAACGGGAGCTTCGTGCCCTGGATGTGCATCCCACAAATCTCCATCAACTGCAAGATGCTATCCTATCAATATGGGCCAACATTTCTAAAGAATGCTTTCAGCACCTTGTTGAATCAATGCCACGTAGAATTAAGGCAGTTCTGAAGGCGAAAGGGGGTCAAACACAGTATTAGTATGGTGTTCCTAATAATCCTTTAGGTGAGTGTATATATGTATGTATGTATGTATGTATGTCCAATTGCTTTGACAATACAAATGAATTGAATTGAGAGGAAGAGAGAGAGAGAGAGAGAGAGAGAGAGAGAGACAGACAGACAGACAGACAGCTCAGCGATGACATCACGAGCCTCTCTCAGCTGACTGCTATGACATCACAGAGCACGTACATTCCGTTGCTTGCCGTCTGTCAACCACTCAGTCACTGCTAGCCAGACTGGCTGGCTGGCTGGATGGGGGGGCTGCTTGCTGCTGCTGCGTACCTTAGCAAGCTTATTTGCTTGACCGGCCTTCCTACTCCTCTGCCCACATGCCCACCTATGCCCGATCTGCTGTTCACCTGGATCACAGCTCCGCCCCAACAAGGCAGATCTTCCCAAAAATGGTACAAACTGATCCACGTTCCCCTCCACGGAAAGCTTTAGCCCAAAATAAGGGACACATTCTGTAACAACATAATGGATGCCCACCCAACCTGTGACAAAACTTAGAAAAAAGAAAAACGGTCAGTCCTCCTGGGGGAGGGACACACAGCCACCCTGGCTGCCCAATATGTCAGCGCCTACCACAGCCTGAGGGACACAGTGACACACGAGCACCGGCTGTAAATATAATGTAAATACTCATTTGTAATGCATGTCATTGTATTTCAAAAAAGGAATCTGGAAATAGTAAACCAATTTTCTTTATTTGTATGTATTTAAGATCACATTTTATTACATTTTCTTTTTCTGTACTTGATAACATCTTATTGTGATTCAAAATTCTATTATTTATTTTCCGTATGTATGTATGTATGTATGTATGTATGTGTGGAAGGAAAGTTAGAAATTCTTTTCTCACACCTGTTAATCTCTCTTGTATACTTAAGAAAGATAAGGTCAAGCTAGAAGGTCAGGCCAGAAGGTAGTTTGATTTCTGTTTGTTATTTACGATGAGAACCTTGGAGACTGTCACGGTCTCCCCTGCTTCTACCTTAGTTCACCACCAGAGGTCTCCCTCTCCCAAATACTAGTTTAGTGCTTCTCTTGTCCTTTGTCCAGTCAAACCAGTCTTTCCACATTCTTCCCTACCAGGTGCACCTGTTCTGTCCTCCTCTCCTATCATTGGTCAATCCTTCATTCACCTCGTTCAATCCCTCTCTCCTTCACAGTACACAGTACCCCTCTGTTTCCTAGATTCATCGCGAAGTCTTGCATTCTCTCCTGAATCAATTCTAAGCCTTGTTTCTTGATTGCCTTCCCGTGTATTTTTGACCTCTTGCTTCCTTCTCTCGTTTACCCCTTTCGGATCTCTCTACTAGCCTGTTCGCTTGATCGTTTGACCTGGACTGTCCCTGTTTATGCTCTCTCGTTTTGCCCTTATTGGATTATCTGCTTCAACTCTAAAGCCTGCACTTGGATCCTTTCCTTTTCCTAAAAAAACCTGTGATTCTTATATGTTCAAACCAAATATTGTAAGGGACATATATGCTGCAAAAAACACATATATAAATTGCATAATATTAATGTATTTTTAATCATATATGTCCTACATACAACTAAAGGCATATAGTTTTTGATGAAGTAAAAACATAGGAAAATAGTGCAAATGTAATATGAATGTCCAGCATATGAAGACATGTATAAAACACAGTGCAGTTTAGCAGTATAAGGCTGTACTTAACTCATGCTCTTGCCTTGTCCTAAGTGGAGCCCTATGCCTATAATCAAACATGGTCATATACTGTATAATCAACCGTAGATCAACTGCTCTTTCAAATCCTGTAGGAAAATGAACAGTCCGCATAAAGGTCAGTGATATTTTGACAGCAGATCCTCGAACCAGTTTCTGCACTGTACAATTTCCAAATTTGCCAACTGCATATAAGTGATATTGGTCATCACTGACACAGAGAAAGTGTGAAACCGTGAAAATACTGCCATCTTTCAATATCACAACCGAGTTGTTCCTTTTCTTTGTCTTTGTGTATGTTTGGCTTTGAATGACCTCTCCGTTGATAACTATTCTGTTGTAGTACCTGCCAATAGAGGTCCCAGGTACATCTAGCAATGCATGCAATGCATTCATATTATTTTCAGACACTGGCCTAATCTTTGGCACTCCAAGTGCAAGTCATATCTAGTATAATTCTTTACATGACGTTTACCAGAGGTCATTTCTGTGTAGAATGATTTAATTTCAGGTGAAACATCATTGGATGAGCAGGCCTTAGCTATGCGTGGCAATGCCCGAGACCATGCTACTCTTTTGCAAAGCTGCTGAGGCACTGCATTACTGCTTTTGACTTGCTTGAGCAAGTAGCCATTATAGCTCTCAAACATGAAAGCAGACTGGGCCCAGAGAGGACCCAAATTCTCAACACTCTTAGTCAAATGCAGAAGTGAATGCATATTGTAGGTCACCTGATCTTCGCCATACAAAGACTGAACTGATTTAACATAAAGCTCAAGAGCCTCATGAGCATGGTCAATATCCTCTTGGCTAATGTCTGAACCTAGCAAAATGCTCACACCCTCCACAAGTAGAGCCCAGTGGCAAAGATACCTGTTTGGAAGTATCCCCTCCAGGACTGGCAAACTGTAATATAAAAGCCAGTTCTGTCATTCGTGAGCTTTCCAAAACCTTAGCTCAACAATAGACCGTGGGATTCTGGAAAAAATGCTTAGAGGCTTGATTGCTAAAAGATTTACATCCACTGTTACAGTGTTCAAACCAACATACCATGGTTTACTATAGCTTTTGGAATCAAACCATAAAGTGGCTATTTGCCGGCAAACCCCCAGCAACACACAATGCATGTAATCAGGGACCATGCCATTGATCAGGTCAAAATCTGGCAAGTCCACAATTGGAGATGGCCCTTTTATGCCCAAAATGCTCTGTTCATTATTTTTGGCAATCTCACCTATTTGCACAGTTGTGTCATGATCTCTAAGGAACACCTGGATGAAGACAGTGCCCACACCCATACTCTCCATTAAACTGCTTGAAATTTTGCAGTAAAGGTCGTGCAACAGCATCACATATGGCACATAATGCATAGACCTTTGTCGTTTTGATTGAGTGATCTACTGGATCCTGCCACTGAAGACCTGTTTGTCCAAGACTTTTGCATTCCTCCACAAAAGGTTTGAGGAAGCTAGTCATTTGTGGTTTTGATGACCCAAACCACAAGGCACATAGTATGACATTTGTATCTCTTTCCTCTGGGGGTAATTCATTAACAGAGCATAGTAAGGGCCATATGCTGTATTTAGATGACTGGAACACTGGCACTCCATCACAATTGAAAGACAGGGAAAAGAATGAATCACTAACTGATTTCAGATATTTGTACAACTTCCCATCTGAAAAATCTGTTATTCCATCTGTTTTGGTCATTGTAAATATTTGGAATAGGCTCATTCTCCAAAAGAGCTTGAAGTTGATTCCTCAAAGGTATACAAATAAAAAATTGACCCAGCTCTAAACTTTGTCTCACAGATGGTATTCTGATTTGTCTACATAATCTTTAAACTCCTTCTCTAGCATGTACTTGCTACTTGGGATGCTTGCAGCATCCCCACTACATAACCTTAACAGCTTCAGTAGGTCCTCCATTAAAGCCTCTGTTACATTGTGCTTCATGGAAAATGCGAGGATGTTCAGCCAACTGGCATCTGTGACATGGTCATTTGAGGAACCTGAAGACACCAGGTTTGATTGGTTGGTATTCTGTAACAAATGGGAAAGAATCCAAATTTGAGTGATCATAAGCAAAGTGTGTACCAAAAGAAACCTGTTTTACTCTAAATGTTGATATTCTTGTTCAACAATATGGCAAGCTGTTTTGACTGTTATTAATTCCCAGGATGTTCATCAAGATTAAAGCTAGTGTTCACAACCCACCCCACCATCTACCTGTATGCTCCTTTCACTTTTACAGACACAATAATACATTACATTTTAGCATTGCTGTTGTGCTTAGATTTATATTGGTGTCTTGAGATGGAAGCCATCTCCATAGGCTACAGATGAATATATTATTATGACATAAAATTATTAGCCATGCATAATATTTTACTGACAGTACTAATGCCAGGCTGCTAATTTATAGAATGTCTGTAAACCTAAAATGGGCGACATATCCTGCTGAGGGACACTAACATTGAGACGCTATGGCGAGCAGTGAAAGCATTGCTCTCATTTCTTGGTTTCATGTCGAAAGGGTGTTTGTTGTGAATATTTAGATATGGTGACTTCGTTCATTGTTCAGTTCACGGGCAGCATTTAAAAACAACATGACCAGCTGTAGTGGGAAATCTACTCGCCTTCAGATATGTTTGTCAATGCATTTTACAACATTTTAAACACATTTTTAAAACCTTAAAACTTAACATAACTTAAACTAAACATTATTTGTACAATTATGTTCAACAATAAGTATAATGCCTATTTATGAATATATTATAGTTTATCATATTTAATACACACATTTCTAGGGCCTATAAATTATCAATATGACCAAAACTTTGCTGGAAAAACAAGTTTTGCCTTGTTTTCCACCTGGTCCGAGTACGACGAGGAATCATTCTTTCTTCTTGGCAACTGTTAAAGCAACACAATTTTCGTTTCGCCATTTTGCATAATAGAAAACACATCGCTACATGTAGGCAAGTGAATTAGGGCCATAAGACCATACAATATGCCGATTGGTTGATGTTTGAACTGCTGCGCGGGATCCAATAGAAATCCAGATCACTGACTCATTGAAGCAGCCAGACAGCGGTAACACGGGCCGTTGCTTTAAGTTTCAACAGAGGTTTCAGATCGATTAAACATGGATTTCTAACGTCACCCCGAAGGAAAGAATAATTGTATCTTGTTGTAATTATTACTCAGGGATTTGTGTTGATTCAGGTTGGTTCATTTAGTAATTTATAAGCAAAGTAGTTGGTTTGTTCAATAAGACAACAGTTGCAAGAGTTAAGGTTACCTTGCTAGGAGCTAACTGAGCCAGCAACAACTTTGATATTGCCCTTGCTTCGTGTATTTAGGTAACGTGAACTGGATTCATGTATTTGTTGGTTTATGTTGAATGGGTATTATACCGTTAACATTAGACTACATTTACTTTTTTTACTGTCAAGCGATTCAGTTTTGAATCTATTTCATTACACAAATCTACCTACGTTGGTCAGGGGCGGGTGGGTTAATTGAGTTAAAATATTTGAATCGCGTTAGTTTCTCACAACTAACGTTAATGAATCAGATTACCGCGTTAAATCGACAGCCCTCATTATCGATTGTACTAATCTTTCACAGATCTGCAGCTAACTTGCATGCAGCTGACATTTAGCTGGCCTAGCATTATGTCTGTGTCTGGCAAACTGGTCTTACAAAGCAAAAATGATGCCCATGACGCTACAATCAGACTCACAAGACACAAAACTGTGACCTTCCCATGTGAGATCTGATGAAACAGCCGTGATCTAAATTCACTAAAAGCCAAACTCTTCTAAAGCCCAAGGTGTGATGAGAAAGTTTGCAGTGGTCCAATGGGTCAGTGGGGAGGATGCTGGGATGTATAGCGAGGTGGAAACCGAAGCCATACGTAAATATGATGACACCAAGATGGATGACGATGGATACCCGCAAACTGACTGTTCAGCTGCTGTGGGATGGCAGAAAGGGAAAAAGCCAAAACATGGCTGGCCAGTGTACGCTGCCTCTATCAAGTTTGTGAGCAGTAAGTAGACCTATCTAATGCATTTAATTTGTTTTTACACTGTCGGGGCCAATAAATAATGTGAAGCTGTTATGATACACGGATATACGGATTCAGATGAAACTGATGTTGAGAATACACCGGTAAGACTGTTTGTATTCCACTGTCACCGAATGAATGTCATGCATATAATCACACACCATTTACTTAAGTACCAATTCACATAATAATACATTTGAACTTAAAAAACAAAGAAATCTGGTATTAAATCTAGGCTAAGTCCTACTGTTATTTAGAACAGTAAAACCAGCAGTGACAAAAAGTCTATGCAAGGGAAGTCAATCACCTTCATTTATATAGCGCTTTTAACAATATGAATTGTTTGAAAGCAGCTTTCCAGTGATAAGAAATGAAAGTGACAGAGATTGTTTTGGCTTTACAGCAGCTCTAGAATAAAGTTATTGTCCAGCTCAAGTTAGTTTTGATTGATTGACTTGCATGCGAAGATCATTAGTTATTAACGACAACGTTGTAACAGAAAACCCTTAACGCGCTCCGGCCGCCCATCCGCACAAAACAGAGCCTGGTGGCTCAACAACGCGCTCCCGGAAATAGGTTCCAAGGTGCGAGCGATTATCCGCTATCTGTGCGCAAACATACGCAACCTCTGCGCAAACACCGACAACAAAGTAACCTTCTTGTTTTTGCACCTGACTATGTCCAAAATATGCATGTCATTAAGAACTGTGGTAACACTTTATTTGAATAGTCCAGAATGATGCATTAGTTAAGCATAAGTACACTAGTAATTCTGATTAGTAAGGACATATTACCCATTATTTAACATGTATTAAACATTTGAAGGATCAACATTCTTTCATATTAACAACTTAGCAAACCATATTATTTGTGTGTAGTAATGTACCTCACCATCTATTATGTTAACTGGACTATGTTTAGTTATCTTCTACTCATTGATTAGCATATTCTGTCTTGATAATCTCTGAATTGTGTTCAGGGGACGGGGTTTATGTCAATTCTAGGGTTAGTGATGTCACTAACACAGCCGTTTGTTGTAGTCCTTAAAAAACGATTTCTTTAACAGCAAATATCTCCCTTTGCTTTGAACTTTGAGCTTCGTAACTTTGCAGATGTTGTTTATGCTCAAACAGCAACATTACACACTAACTAAAGTTAGAAAAGTGAAATCATATTCAAGCACCCCGTTAAAGCTCTGATTTCAGAGAGAAGCGCAGAGAGCTGCTATTTGATTTGCGCTCATTTCATTCCTAAAGTTTACACACATTCATTTCACACGGACATTATTGCCTAGTGATTTCAGACATTTAAGTTTCGTGATATGATCCCCTGGCTCACCTGTTATCCATCAAACACAAGCTGTGACTGTCTCAGCCTTAGCCGCATATTATTCGGCAAAATTATTCGTTATTGGTTTTGAAGCCATTATCCGTGCCTTTCCGAATAAGGTATTGTGCTTCGGGACACCCCTAGTGTAAATCTTTACAACAGGGAGTCCAATTCTCTTTAGTACTGTGTTGTTGGCAGTTTAGCCATAATTATTGCCTTATTCTAGGCCAATAAACATAAATATCACTGAATTAGTGCAATAATTAATGTGAATATAACTTTCACTTTAGAACAGGCGGTCAAATTGTCTTTCTTACAATATTTGAGCAATTTATAACTGTAAAACCAGCACTAATTAAACATAGTTACTAGCTTCATATTGTTCAGTTAATTTAATAGATACATTATGTATAAGGTACACTTATAAATTTCAATTAAAGAAGTGAATTTATAGTATTACCTTATCACGAATCCTGGAGTCTTGTAGAACTCAATTTCTGTAATAATTGGACGCAGACAGATATAAATTGTCAAATTTATTCAAAAACAAAGACTAAATGTAGCACTACACTAATTATACAAAAGGGAAAAACTAATTAAAATTCAACTCTAGATCAACAAATCAAAGACAAATCACTTCCGTGACCAAATCAAAGACCATGGGATCGCATATGATAACACACAAATCTTTAAACAAAAAAGGTTATAAACACATTGACTACAATACCGGTTAGTAAGACGAAGGTGAGTCTCTCATTAGTATTGTTAGTCAGACATTAAATAACTACGCAGGTTAGTATTTATGTCAGGTAACTTCTCGTTATATATATATATATATATCAGTCTCATTAACGTTTAGGTACAGAGAAAGATCCTATCATTACTTGTTACCACAATTTCCCTTAACTGATTATTATTCAATGATTAAGGATAGGCAGGGCCACCAATAATCTAATGTCTATTCACTTGTGTCAATTTCAGACTAAACAGTTAAACAGGAATGAGAAGATATTTCTCGGCGTTGACAGATTTTATTTCTAAAATTATCAACAAAACAGTTGAATGCAACACACATTTATATTTAAGAAAACTAAATGATATTACACATTCTAGAGTTATGAATCACAGATTAACATTTCTAATTGATTTCTTAAATGTCATGAATCACAAACTCCAAACTGTTAAACTTATGTGAACTTCATCACAGAGAGGCCTCTCTGCCTTCGGGCTCAGATAACAGCACACGGCACGAGGTCCGGTTCGGCTTTGTCCAAGAACTTCCACTCAGTCGATGCACCTGGAAGTTGGGGTTTCGGGAATGTAGAGTCTTTTCCAAACAGATTTTCCATTGGTTTGAAGGCTCCAAGGTTGTGCACAAAATCTTCTTTGTAAGCAGGGTTCCACCGTAGTTACTTGAAGACAAAGTCTTTGAGGAAAGCAGGGCCCTGTTCGTTCCAAGGGTCAAGTTTCTTAAGACTCAAATAGCTATTTAAATGACTGACACTTTCGTATTCAGTCGACTTAGTCAATTGTCCAGCTGTAAAACTCCACTGATCAGGTGGGTCTGTAAAGTTATTTATTTAATAAAGTCCTTTAAAAGAATTCTTCGTACGGCTCAATCTCCTTCTCCCAGTTTAATTCTTCTGTTGCCGGCAAAGACTTGGTTGGTTTCTGGTTCCGGTTCTGGCAACAGAGCTACAGGTTGCGAGTTTCTGGTTCAGGTGAGAGAGAGAGTAAGAGAGAGAGACCGTGCGCTGTTCTTTATAGTCTGTCAGATCAATAGGTGATTGGTTCTTGATTTTTTTAGATTGGATTTCGGTTTCAGCCCCCAGTGTCCTATTGGAGGGGGGCTTGATTTATGACTGATGTCAATCCATGCCATCTTTTGGAAATGCCGGTTGGCCCGGGTTCGTAGCTCTATGTCGGGATTTCGGCTCTCGTCCACTTCAAAGAGTTTTTATTACCTACAGGCCCCTTTCTCCTATCTCATAGCAGGATTCCAAACTATTTGGCCTATTCTCGGTGCCATCCTCCCCAAAACTGTCACTTTGATGTAAACCAGTTCCAAGCTGATGAGTTAAGGAACTCTGATAACTTTTGGTGGGGGGAGAAGTCTTCTTTAGATCAGTGCTTCAGCTCAGAGCTAAAATGCTCTTATCAAATTACACCCAACATATCACTACAATAATATATGGTTTGCTAAGTTGTAAATAATGGCTAAAATGCATTTACTGTGCATTCGGTTAATCATTAATTACTAGGTTTATGTTTATTCATTGCATGAATGTGGAACCTTCAAATGTTTAATAAATAAGGACTAATATGTAAAGTTAAAAATTAATTACGAGTGTGTTTGTGCTTAACTAATGCATACTTCTGGCCCCTTAAAATAAAGTGTTATCAGATCTCCTTTGAGATATGACTCCCTCCCCTTCAGTTTCTGCAACGTTGAATAAATAAACTTAGATAGCCACGACTGTTTCCCAAAAATGTATTGTTTCAAATATGCCGTTTAACAGCATTTGTTAGGGGTGTAACGTTACGGTACACAAAACTGACAGTTCGGTACGTACCTCGGTTTTGAAGTCTCGGTTCGTTATGGGTTCGGTACAGCGGGGGGGGGGAACTAAACATTAATTCCGTTGTGCATGTTTCTAAGCTATGCAAAAGAGATTTCACTTCTTTCTCAGTCTGTCTGGTGATGCATAGCCCACATAGGGCACGTGCAACACATAACACAACATTTAGAAAGTGGGTGACACTTATTTTGTTACATATAAGAGCAACACTACTCCAGACACTCCCTTGTTCATGATCTAAAGTTAGACAGAGATGCTGTGCTTGGCTGGAGTCACCTATCAGACAGGCCTCACACTTATCAACTAATTCACGGCCAATACAATGTTGTAACACTAGCGCAATAATGCCCTTTATGGTGTGTGTCATCACTAGTGTTACATGATCATCATAGTTTTTACAATTATATCTCGGAACTTCCCTGTCTGAATCAAAACTCTTGTGGGTTCTAGCAAGGCAAGAACAGAAGCATGCAATGTTCAATCTTGTTCGGGGTCTTAAAGAGTTGACAGAGGAATCCATATCACTGGTGTCTGGTACTCCACTATTCTAATGAAGAGAAAAGAAAATAACACTTAAAACTGTAATGTGTGTCGGTCAGTAAAGTACACAACTATACACAGTTGTAGGACCTCTATATTTACCTCTCTTTCCATTGATGGTCCAACTCCATCATCAGTGTCTGAGGTTTTATCCTCCCTGCCATGTTCATGGTCCTTGTCATCATCTTCAGACTCATCACCAGTGTTGACACCTTCGTCTTCATCAGACATTGGGAGAGCATCCCTGGGGCTCGGAGGAGGAGCGCTGACACTATTCTTTTGATAAACATACAAAGAAGAAAACATGCATTTAAATTCACTTTGCATTGAAATTTATATATACACACATACGGCCTAACAGCATGTAAACACCGGCATACGTTTAAAATTAATAATAATATTCTAAACACGTTTTTAAAGTAAAATAAAGTGTTACCTCTTTTGGGTCCCTGTCTTCCGACCATCTTAATTTTGTGTTAGGTGCCCCCGCATCTTCATCAGCAGCGTGGTCGCTAGGGGGTGTCTTCTTAGCTGGTGTAGCCATAGTGCGCTATGGGGGTTTCCACCAGTTACCGCAGACCTGTTCTGTCCCGAACGGGTGACATGTTTTCTGTGTTTACCAGCATGCTCTTTATACTGTAAATGGTGGCCGGCGGCTCTACAGAGGAGGCGGGGTGTGGGTGGGGTTGGGGGCGTGTGTGGGGACACGTGGGTAAATGGGGGGCAGTGGCTCTACAGAGGAGGAGGAGTGTGGGCGGAGTTGGGTGCGTGTATGGGTGCCACGTGGGTACAGTCATTTGTACCCATTAGGCTCGTGTCCATAACAAATATGTGATAACAATTTATCTCTCCAAATGGTCACCTCACCCAGTGTGTACACGTTGTTTTGAACGTGAGACCATGACCATAGCACGCATAGATACAGATGTCTGTTGGAGATCAACTTTATCGGAGTGAAATAGACACCCCAACATACCGCCCCAACTGAATTCTGTAATAAGAACAACATTTTTGGCGGTTTCCTGGTATGTTATGTGGAATACAATTTTGTGTGATTCTTAGAAAAATTATGAAATACCATTTTGCCCCCCCATAAATAAGCCGCTCCAAGCAGTTAATTTTACACATCCAATATAATATATGAAGGGACACACTCTTCATAATGGCATCTGACTGGGGTCCATTTGATGAGGAAGAGCTAGTAAATGCGTTATCATGTATTGATGGTAAGAATGTTTTTTATAGTAATAGAGTTGGGTTTAAAAGTGTTAGTATATCATGCATAGTTCATGGTTTGTATAATTTAAGGTGAGAGAGAACCGAGATATTACAGCACAGAATAACAGAGCCGAGACTGTCGGGCCGAGCACCCCGCAGGGGACCACGGAGAGTGGAACTCACAACCCCCAACGCCTACGTCCTGAACAGCGCCTTCCAAACCGCAGGAGACACGTGTTCTGAAGGTGGGCCAAAGCAATGTGTTTAATGGCCAGTTTTATTCAGATTTCATGGTATGCCATAGAACAAGTTGTTACATATTATGAATTAATTACATCTTCTAAAACATAATATCGTGTACATTTATGTGACCAATGTTTGTTTTTTGATTTGACAGTTGTTTAACCCACATAACTACACACTCCCCCACCCACCCCAAGTCACAGAGCAAACTTTGAATGGAGGTGTGTAACATTCACCGTTTTTACCAATGTTATTAATAATAATAATAATAATAATAATAATAATAATATATTTTGTATTTGTTCGAAATGTAGTGAAAAGTCACTGTATAAAGTGTAATTGACATGTTTGTTTTATTATAGCTAAAAATGCGGCACAGCCTGCATTGCCCTGCTTGAGAGGCGTGTCAAGTGGAAAACAGCTGAAGAGATCCGATCGTGCTGATAAAGGGAGGTCCGTTCTACAGCGGGGGAGACAGCCACCAGTCACACAAAGGGGAAACACAGCGCCCAGAAAAGCCCTGAGTAAGACAAACCGGGTGGCACACGACACCACCGATGTGGGGGTGCAATGTGTGAAAGTGAACCGACCGAGCTCCGCTACTGTAAAAAGAGGTAAACGGGGTAAAAGCACGGTTAAAGCCACCACTAGTGGGGATACTGAGATGAAATGTGATCAATCACCCTGTGTTGACATACAGACCCCTGGTGATTGTAGGGCCCTGGTGTTTAGCAAGATATGCAGTCAGCTTGTGGAGGCGTTAAACACCGCTCAGTGCAAAATACATGTTTTGACAAATTTGTTAAAACAAATAGGGAATTGACCCGTTTCTGATGAGAGTTTGATGAATCTGTAATTCACACTGTGAATCAATCAGTCTCTGCAAGATCGAGAAGGGTTGTTACAAAAAACAACCAATTCTGAAAACAACAATTGACAAACAATGAAAAAGGAGAAGCACAAAAACTGTCAGTCTGCTTGTGTAATTAGGGGGGTAATGCGAAATAAAATTAATGCTGCGAAAAGAATGCTGCGTAGGCTTAAATTTAGAACAAATGTGTCACAATTAGCACGGTCACAGACACTGTTGCACACTCTCCAGACGGGAGGCCATCCGGTAAACTTGGAAATTCAGGAATATATAGATCAGGATGTATCTAAGGAACTAGCATCGGTAGCTAATAACAATGATAATCAGTTCGGGGGTGGTGATGCTGCAATGTTAGAGATGAATAATGAAAATGATGAACAAATGGCTGAGGGTGGCGTTGGCGGGGACCCTCCTCGGGGGTTTTTGGAGATTATTCGTCGCTATGACCGAGAAATTAATAGGTTTCGGGCTATGGAGTTTTATGAAGAATTCAGGTTTGTGAACCTGGATCTGGTACAATCTTATATGAATGCTGTCCGTATTGTGCATGGAGCTGTGCAAGGATTGCTAAATGAAATATCACACAATGTGGGTCCTAATGATTTTGTACAGCTGAGACCGAGCTCGGGGTCATTAAATAATCCTTTCTAATCGAGGAGGCGAAATGTGGGGGAGCTGGACGCTGCAGATTTCTTAGAGAGCATAGCTAATTTACTACAAAGTCACAACAAAATTCTATCACATGTGAGTTTGCGAATAACGGTCACTGTGATTAGAAATATGCAAGGTGGTGGTGGTGCGCGGAGGCGCTTAAAAGGTATTTTATTT
Organism: Amia ocellicauda; assembly: GCF_036373705.1. Classification (NCBI taxonomy): domain Eukaryota; kingdom Metazoa; phylum Chordata; class Actinopteri; order Amiiformes; family Amiidae; genus Amia; species Amia ocellicauda. The sequence goes on from NC_089859.1 coordinate 42,707,551, forward strand.
AGTAAAATAATAGACATAAACCAAGGTAACAATTTATGTTTTGCTGCCAGTGTGTACCGCCTGTGGAAGGGTAAAGAATGCAGAGATTCCGAAATGTTATATGGTGCCAAACGAATGCATAGACAGCTGGGGTTTTCAATTCAGAAAAAAAAATGTTTATCAGATATTCAGGCATTTGAAAGACTTGGGGGTCATTATCAAAGTATTGTACCATGAAAACGGATGGGAATATTTTACTACGGGGCCTACACCTATAAATTCTAAGTATCCGTTGCTCTTATCCTGTATCAAGTGTTGCTCATTGCTTCGCTGTCCTCGTCCTGTACCCTCAGTGTTTTCAGAGCCCGTTCTTGATCTTGTAGAAATATATTGCAGAAGAGCAGAACTACAATCACACTTTTTCAATGCTATTGCTGTTTTCTACCTCCCTGGTGAGGTACCAATGCGGGAAGTTTGTGAGAGTATTTCTAAAATGTGTATGATCCAATACACACAGTTATTTAAAAAGCTGACGTCTTGTACATGCTCACCAGAACCAAGCCTAATTAAATAACACATTTAATATTAAATAAGTACATGTGCAGTAGCCACTTGGACAATTACAGGTCCCCAGGTCAAAACACAACAGAAAGACATGGAAGATCGTATTTTCAAATCACACCTGTGGCCCCCCTAACTGTAATTTGGTATTAGTGGGTCAAAGGATTTATTTAGTTCAAGTCATAATAAGATTATATTTTGAAAGGAAACACTACAGGATGTAATATTTAAAATGACTGTGAGTACCTTTCATTAACATTGTTTTAAAGGCTGGGACCAATATGGTGGAATATCTCCAACACACGGACATTGAGAGACTCGACCCCTTTGTGCTGCTGCTCAGAGACCAACTCTCAGTTGTCTCTGAGTAGGCTATGGATCAACTTCCTTTCCTAATATGAAGGAGACAATGGATACAAAACCTATAGGCAACTATGAAAAACAGGTGATTATTGTTATTCTTCTCATTATAAACTACTTAATACATCTCTCGCATAAAGTACAACAGGATAGTGGTGACGTCATTCAGGATTGGATTGCCATTGGTCAAAAGCCCTCTGAGAGAAATTGTGTGGCGACACTCCACACTCTTAGAAGAAATTGTTCTGCACAGAACCATAAAGGGTTCCTCGAGTAATCGCTCTGGTGGATCCCTTTATGGTTCTATGTAGAACCCCTTCAAAGGGGTTACATGAAGAACCCCCAAACATAGCGTTCTATACAGAACCATTCGTTTTAAAATGTTATATATAGAACCCATTCAAAAGGGGGACACGTGCTATACCTGAATTTGTTTTCCAAATACAATCTTTAAAAAATGTATGAGTTCATATATACAAACACACATACACAACGTAGAAATCGCACTACTAGTGAAGTAACTTCATTTACATTATATGCCACAACTCCTCAATTTGGAACGCAAAAACAAGACATCTGATGTAAAAGTGTAAACTAATTACGAACAGCACTTTTGACAATTCAGGGGCTACTTATTCGAACAGTAAACTGTATTCTCTCTTCAGAGTGACTGGAATGTTTTTGCCTACATTCAACTTAAATATGAAAGTTTCCAAAAACGGCATAGTTTTCTTTAAGGCTATTCAATGCCAAACACAAAATTCTCTCTGCTTTCAGTGCTTGTCCTTCAGCACAATTACACAGGTTCATGATGTTCTCATTTCAATACATTTGTTTTCTTATTTAAACTATTTGACTTTGAGCTTACATTGAGAATAAAATCACGTTTGCAAGTAAAACCTGGCCAAGAAAGGAAGCAGCACTACAATAAAACAATACACAGAATACAAAGCAGTTCCTTCAAAAGTGAAAGTGATAGAGTGATGTCTGTCAGTAAATTACGTTGAGATCTATTGCATAATCTACAACACCTTATACATCAAACCCAATTTACTAATATTATTGTTATGCATTAATTTGTCACATCTGCCTTTGTTGGTTAGGATAACAGTACAGGATCATCAATATGTACTGAAACGAAACCTGTCCTAGTAAGGTCGTGTCCTAACTGGATTTGACAGAGGAGCGTGTAGCTGCCACCACCTTTGGTTTACCGGACGGTCCGGTCGAATAACCCTGGAAGCTAAAATTAGTGATGTTAAAGGGAGAGTGAAAAGCCAAGAGGAAGTATATAACCAAGTCTTTTTAATAACCAATTTAATACGCTGGGTACACAATGTGCAATTTAGGCAAATAGAATAACAATCACAGTATCACTAAACAATCCATAAAAAGTCAATATCCATTAAACAGTTAAGTTAATTTCTCCCTCAAATACATACGACCAATTATTATAATAAAACCGCAATTGACCTTCATTAAAGAAATACTAAAATAAACCATACAATAAACACCAATGTAAGTGAAAAGAAACCACAATATAAACATCAGATAAACCATACAATAAACACACCAATATAAGTTACCACAATTACAACAGCAATTTCAACTATAAAAGCACACAATACAAACTCTTCAATGTAAAGCCAAAATTCACAACAAGCCAAAAAAAAACGGGTTAATTGCTGTTTTAGATCAATTGATTGGAATATAGCTAATAGGATCAGCAAAATCCAATCAATCAATCACTCACTTGGCCCTGTTACACAGACTGATTAATAGCAGTATGTTTAAGTCTAACCATAAATTCATAAATTAAAGCAAAGAAACTGTTACTATGGGCAAGGACTTGTATAAAACCAAGTTTAAACAATGAAAACATGTAATCAAATACACATAATCCCACAAACAAACACATATAGATTTAAAATAGAGTCAGAGAGCTCCCGTCAACTGAACAGCTCCCCAGTGGCTCCAGAGGTTCAGCTCCAGGCTGGATCTAAACATTTAACTGTATATAGAGTGCATAAGGCATCACAAATTATAAATAAATTATATATTCTATTATGAGAATAATGTTAAAGTAATACACAATATACACTAAATAATAAAAATAAAGTAATAATAAAGTAAATTAAATAGTAATGGTGTCGTCTAAGACCCAGAAGGACAAGGATTTGTTTGTTAAAAATCATATTATGGACAAATTCTATAAAGTCAAATTAAAGGGAAATGAAAGGCTGACATCCACAGGAGCAGCACTCTGGTGCAGCCCTGACAGCCTGATGTAAAATCCAGGCAGGAGAATGTAAACAGAATAGTGATATATTATAGTCTTATTTTCAGAAAATGTTTGGGGCCAGCATAAAATACCTGAAATAAATTAGACCTTGGATTTAAGATGAGTGAAGTAGTCAAAGGGTACGAATTTGAAGGATACTATAGAAATATAAAATAACAAGCATTGAAGAAGTGAGCTAAATTAACATTGAACCATTTAAAGGAGAAAATAAAAATAAAATACTATTTTACAACCCAGAAATACAAAATAAAATGTTGAAAATTGAATTTGAGCTAATTTCTGAAATGGGAATCTGAGGAAACAGTAAAATATGGTGAAGATATGAATACATAGATGTAGAACCGTCTCGCAAATAAGTGGAGAAATCGTGGAGATAAAGCAAATAGAACTTTAATCAAGCCGCTCGGAAGCCCCACGTCAGGAATAATTCCTTCAGTGAGAACTTAATGTTTACCAACATGAGTGCAGCTTTATAGGAAAATGACGTAACATCTTATGGCCGTTCATCCAATCAGAAGATACAGGTCCGGGTCCGTTTTATGATCTGTCCTCCCGTGAAGAGGTGATGGATCCAAAGCAGATGTCCGTCTTTGATGTGCACTAGGAAGATGCGATCCCACGGTCGTCATTTACCTAGTGTCAATCGCTCGTTAACAGAAACAATTCCTGCCTATCTGGAGAAACGATTAAGTCATAAACAAATTCTCAGCAGACATCTGTAGGCTATTTCGGCACTGGGTGATCTTTCATTTCTGACAGGAGTTTCTAACAAATCAACCTTGTTGACCCTTTACTTGTGCTGCTAAATCTAATCTGCTCAGTCTGTATACAAACTACTTCTAATGCTAGTATTAATATAAAACATTATATAATTATCACAAAACACTTTCTTCAACTTCCTATACAGAGTCTTCAATAGATAACCAGATACTCCAGGAAATTAAAGGGTCGTTTGGTAGCTGTGAGTTCCACAATGAAGAGTTTTTGAAATTCCCAGATATAAGATCCCTAAATACAATGTGTAGGTAAGAAATTAACTATTGATCAGTTCAACCTAGTTTCGGGAACAGTTCTTCTGAACATGTACCGGTGTAGATTGGACTTCAATAGGAGGAAGTTGACACAATAAGGACATATGAGCCGCGCAGGTGGACAGTCTTAGTGCCCACGCAAACTCTTCATTGGGGAAATCATTGACTGGACACATTTTTTGAAACTTTGTTTTCCTGAGGTACCTGGGAATCATTATTGAAATCAATTAAAAGGCTTATTTTCTAAAAGATATTTTGTTAAGTAAATATTTTAGTTAAAATAATGGAGTGAAATGTGTGTATAAATAGTAATAATACATGTCAATAAATATAACTTGAATTTTCTTGTAAGAAATTAGGAAAAGGAGAAAGAACAGCTTTTAGGATACAGAGCAATTTAGTGGGTCTGAGCGATGTTGAGGAAGGTTTGAGGAAGTTGACGAGGGGTTTAAGAGTTGATAAGGCTTGGGAAGCTGGAAAAAGGGAGTTTGATATGTGTGAAAGACATGTGCTGCCACTTTCAGCATGAGAGTTGTGAAGGTGGTTGAATGGAATATGAGGGAAAATAAGGAAGTTACTGAAGGTATAACTTAATGTAAAATAAATAAATCATTGAATGAGATATAGTTTAAAGTCTAAAGTCATGATATTGTATGGAAATAGTCCTTTCACTAACAGAAATACCCTATCAATTAGGAAGGGATTCACCCCCCAGGAAGGAGGGGGGGGTCAGTGAAAGTGTCTGTGAGCTCAGCTGGGAAATTGAGAATAGTTACATTACTAATGCTAATAATATTGATGTTGATAGTCTTTGGCAAGATGGGCAAGATGGGCACTGCCTGTGGTATCTGTTCCAACAGAGCTCTCGATTGCTTAATTGAACCTTAATCAGAGCATTTTCATTATTTTTAACTGTAGAGGGTTTAAGTTAAGCATAGAATTGTATGAATAACATATTAAAGAACCAACTCTTTTTTACACAATTTGAAAAGTACAATCTAAGCCGGTTGTTCATTCAATGGAGTCATTGAGTGTCCGGTTGAACAGAAAGCAGCAGGTCGGGGCCTAACCGATGAGCCGCTGCCCTCTGCTCAAACCTGCAGCTCGCCAGGCAGGCGAGTAGATCCAACACAATTCATATTAAAGATGCGACTCGGGTCCGAGACCGGCAGCAGCCAATGAGAGTCGAGCACATCCACGAAAACAAGTTACATTATTTTGAGTTTTTGATTTTGACTTTCATAAGTATTGATTCAAATACCTCAAATAACAATAGTTGTTTTGGGGCATCATGATGCAAAAGACCTAAATTCCGTGAAATCCTGCCTGTCGTTAAATGTGAGCAGCCCACCATTTTAAATATCGTCTGGGATTTAAAGAATCGCGTTAGCGTGGGTCTAGCTTTAATTTCACTTTTGCACTTTTTTTACACAACATGAAATGAAAGCTTTTACTTTGCAGAACAATCTGAAGCAGAGTGACCATGATTTCACTTTGCTGTAAAATCATGGTTGCTCTGCGTCAGATTGTTGTGCAGAGTAAAAGTGTGGAAGTGGAAACAGTGTAGCTCATTGCCAGAGCCAGGGATCGGACCTGGGGCTTCATACCTTCAGTCTGACGCGCTCCCGACTGAGCTACTCGGGCAACTCCGGAAAGACCCGGAAGAGTGCTATTAACTGTGCGCTGTTTCTGCTGTCACTCATCTCCTGCAACAGGCCCATAGCCAGCCTAGTGGAAGGGGGGTTCTTTTTTTCAAAAAGTGGACCTTTTTGCAGTTTTTCCCCTCATTTTGTATTCAATTATGAGGTTTAAATACTTCATTTTGGTTACTTTTTATGCACTAATTTGTGCTGGATTAGCTTGTCTGCTGGTATCTTAACGAGGACGCTTTTTGATGCACCGAAAATATTTACTACAATGTTGTCAAATTGCTTACCAAGATCATGTACCACCTTTTTCAGTCCAAACACACGCATGCACGCACGCAGACACACAGACACATGCGCACACACACACACACACACACACACACACACACACACACACGTGAATGGAGCGCCGACACATCACACATATTCAGGGTAAAAATCTTCTGAATCGGTCACTGTAGCTAGCTAGTCCCACTGGATGGATAATGGTCAGAATTTACTGTGTTCTTCCTTGACCCATGCTACACCCCTCCACTGAGTTTCGTGAAAATCGGTCTTGTAGTTTTTGTGTAATCTGACAGACACAGACACACACGAGTAAAAACATTAGCTACCTTCTGCGTGGAGTTGACGACTGTTTGCTAGCACGTAGTTAGCGTTATCTATCTCAACTGTTAGATTAGGTAGTAAATATAACAACCTTACCCTGTTTGGCAGTGTTTTTGAACATATGTTCAATATTCTGCGACAATGACGCTGCTGCCTGCTTTCTCTCCCGTCTCTCCTGCTCTTTTCACCCCATACTCACTATCCAGCTTGATGTCGTTTGCATAACGTCAGTTGCTGCGCACAGGGCCAATTTGGTGCCCTAGGCAAGATTTTAAGTGGTGCCCCCTGCATCGCAGGGTCATTGTGTTCATACACTCACAGACTGCATAGCTTTATGTCTTTGAGATCTTCTTTATTTTAGAAACAAAACCCCCACACAAACAGTATAAAAACAGTATTAAAGAAACAAGTGACATAAAATGAATTATAAATACAGTATTATAAAAGTATTGCACGAAAAAACGATATTGCAGACACCTTAGTGCAATATGCATAATGTAGCAATGTTCTACAGCAGGGGTAGTCAATTATGTTGTGTCAGGGTCCACATTTCTTGGTCAAGGTATAATCAAGGTCCAGACATGGACTAAATCTGTGAATTAGTCATTTACCCCGTTGCTTATATTTAGTACATTCATTTCACAAAGTACAAAAATCAACTGGTTAAATAAATGTATATATTTGTATTAAAACGGTTTCAGACCACTTACATTTTAATTTGTTAAAGATTATTGTAGTCATATAGATAAACGTAATAGAAACTTTCAAGCATTTTGTGTCTTATTAGATTAAAGTCTGTAGCATTTCCCTTTGTCCCACTGTGCACTGCACAAAATTAGTGTTGAAAAATGAGGGCGAAGACGATTGAGTAATTCAGGGTGCGGGTTCTGGGGAAGATTTTAACAACTGGAGACAAGTCAAAAAACAGCTCAAAATCTCCATGAAATCAGGCAGATTTGGACTCAAACATATCTTTGCTTCACAACCACACATCAGCAGCGGAAAATCCCATATCAAGCAACATTATATATGCAAACTGGACGCGGTGCCGGTGGGTGTGATGGAAACGTGTCGCTGCTGAAACGCGTCTGCACTGAAATCCGCTGCGTCCGCCGCTGCCGGACGAGTTTCTAGGTGAACACAAGCTATGGCACCGTGACCCCCGGTCGTGTGCGCACTTTTATATTTTAGAGGCGAGGTTGACAATGTCCAATTTGAGCTGCTTATGTATAGAAATCAGCAAAACCCAATAGCTGTGTTTGTGTTGTTTTTGACAGTACAAAGTGCCGCTGTTGCCCAGTGCAACTCACTGACTGACTCCCTAACAGCAGCTCTATACAGGACATCCCATATTAACACTCACATCCTATTGGCTAATAACCAGGAATTGCTGTGACTTGGTTCCACACAATAACAAGCACTGAGTGCAACAAACCTCCGTACAAATGTTCACTCTTTCGGGCGCCCCTAGCATTTGCCTGTTCCGATAGGGCCGGCCTTGGCTTCGCATGTAATACTCCTGTAAAGGATCATTTTAATGAAGACAAAAAAACGGACTTTGGCTACAGGCATGTGCAATGCCGTGTTTATGTGAGAGCTGTGACGCGCTGTAGCAGCAACTACATGTTTTCTACATCTCATCTCTAATGTGAGACAATAAATACATGCATGTGCAAATAGTGCTACATGTTCAATGAATCGCCAACATTGGAATCGGCAGGGACATGTATCTATGTATTTAATATTGGTTTAGTTATTTATTCCTGTAGTGTAAAATAAAAACCGCAAGAGTAGAAAAAGCATTTTTGCACGACCACGGTGTATTTCTGCGCTCGATCATTGTAGCAGTGAATGACGTCATACAAGCCCGCTGTGTCAATCACAGCCAGTGGGCGGTGTCCAGTGCGCTTATTGGCCGACATTATACTTCAGCGTTTAGTGTCACCGTCTCACAAACACTGAAACCCCAGAGGAGATGAGATGTAGTAAACATGTAGTTGCTGCTACAGCGCGTCACAGCTCTCACATAAACACGGCATTGCAGGAGATGAGTGACGGCAGAAACAGCGCACACTTAATAGCGCCCTTCCGCGCCGATGCTCCGTTGCCGGAGTAGCTCAGCTGGAGAGCAGCAGGGTGACGATCCGGAGGATCCGGGTTCGAGGTCTGGCCCGGCAATGTGTGACTTGACATCCAGCCAATGTTTTTTTTATTTGCAGGACGATGTCAAGCAGCGACCATGATTGCACTGCGCTGTATAAGTCATGCTCGCACTGTCCCGGGCCTTTGCTTTTGTATGCAGGATAATCCATGCCAGAATTAAAAATGAATACACAGAGAAAATCATCAATGAATCAATACATGTTGAAAGAAATAAATGAATACATCAATAAATAAATAGACATTTAGACAATAGACATAGGTCAATATGCAGCGGCTCGTTTGGAAAACCGAGCTCAACATCCTTCCCCAACAAATAGGCCACGACTTGCCGCAGCCCTGTAGACGGGGCGTCCATTTTCCACATGAATTTACTAGCTAAGAGTTGTATTGTTGTGCAGAAGCTATTTTTGACTTTGTTCTGAATCGCACTGTCTGTTACACGTGGCTCGAAGCCCAATGTTTGCGCTACAATGTTAACGTTCATATTTCACACTTTCTATTTTTGTCTTTTTTTTAGCCCAAGTGTCCAGGCTTTTCGCGCATGTAGACGATGTGCAAAAAGAAGCGCACTTTCCCGCTCCAGCGCCGCGCTGTTATGTCATGCTGTAAATATAGTAGTACTGTGATGAGCCAGTCGGCTCTGTCACTGATTGAATTGGCTCTTATTAACCCTAATTGGACTGAGCATTGCGACCAATCACGGGATGTCATACCGGGAGCAGATGGGGATATAAGCAGTGCTCAGAAGACACAAGAGAGACTCTTTCTACGGCTAGCATTGCTTGTGTTGGTTTGTGTGCAGATAATAGGGGGCTGCTTGTTTTTACATGTGCAGTGTGCAGTGTGCAGTGTGCAGTGTGCAGTGTGCAGTGTGCAGTGTGCAGTGTGCAGTGTGCGCCAAATGCTGGGGAGCTGTTCAGTTGACGGGAGCTCTCTGACTCTATTTTAAATCTATATGTGTTTGTTTGTGGGATTATGTGTATTTGATTACATGTTTTCATTGGGCAAGGACTTGTATAAAACCAAGTTTAAACATAGTAACAGTTTCTTTGCTTTAATTTATGAATTTATGGTTAGACTTAAACATACTGCTATTAATCAGTCTGTGTAACGGGGCCAAGTGAGTGATTGATTGATTGGATTGTGCTGATCCTATTAGCTATATTCCAATCAATTGATCTAAAACAACAATTAACCCGTTTTTTGTTTTTTTTTGGCTTTACATTGAAGAGTTTGTATTTTGCTTTTATAGTTGAAATTGCTGTTGTAATTGTGGTAACTTATATTGGTGTGTTTATTGTATGGTTTATCTGATGTTTATATTGTGGTTTCTTTTCACTTACATTGGTGTTTATTGTATGGTTTATTTTAGTATTTCTTTAATGAAGGTCAATTGCGGTTTTATTATATTAATTGGTCGTATGTATTTGAGGGAGAAATTAACTTAACTGTTTAATGGATATTTACTTTTTATGGATTGTTTAGTGATACTGTGATTGTTATTCTATTTGCCTAAATTGCACATTGTGTACCCAGCGTATTAAATTGGTTATTAAAAAGACTTGGTTATATACTTCCTCTTGGCTTTTCACTCTCCCTTTAACATCACTAATTTTAGCTTCCAGGGTTATTCGACCAGACCGTCCGGTAAACCAAAGGTGGTGGCAGCTACACGCTCCTCTGTCAAATCCAGTTAGGACACGACCTTACTAGGACAGGTTTCGTTACAGTACATTTTGATGATCCTGTACTGTTATCCTTACCAGCAAAGGCAGATGTGACAAATGAATGCATAACAATAATATTAGTAAATTGGGTTTGATGTATAAGGTGTTGTAGATTATGCAATAGAGGGCGGTGACGTGCACTAGGAGACTATACTATTTTGTGCATATGGCTCTCCTAATATTTTCGGTCAGCTTATTACCCAAAATATCAAATACTCTTCAGGATTGCATTCCACAAATAAAGCCAATCCGTTTTTAGTGTTTCTCTGAACACATCCAAGCTTACCTAGGCGCTACATATTCTTTTCAATTACCCGTAATTCTGATCTGTATTTTGGCTTGTTAATAGAAGATATTGAAGTTGGACTCCTAATTCAAAATAACCAATATGTATCTCAACGTAATTTACTGACAGACATCACTCTTTATCACTTTCACTTTTGAAGGAACTGCTTTGTATTCTGTGTATTGTTTTATTGTAGTGCTGCTTCCTTTCTTGGCCAGGTTTTACTTGCAAAAGTGATTTTATTCTCAATGTAAGCTCAAAGTCAAATAGTTTAAATAAGAAAACAATGTATTGAAATGAGAACATCATGAACCTGTGTAATTGTGCTGAAGGACAAGCACTGAAAGCAGAGAGAATTTTGTGTTTGGCATTGAATAGCCTTAAAGAAAACTATGCCGTTTTTGGAAACTTTCATATTTAAGTTGAATGTAGGCAAAAACATTCCAGTCACTCTGAAGAGAGAATACAGTTTACTGTTCGAATAAGTAGCCCCTGAATTGAAGATAAAAATCAAAAGTGCTGTTCGTAATTAGTTTACACTTTTACATCAGATGTCTTGTTTTTGCGTTCCAAATTGAGGAGTTGTGGCATATAATGTAAATGAAGTTACTTCACTAGTAGTGTGATTTCTACGTTGTGTATGTGTGTTTGTATATATGAACTCATACATTTTTTAAAGATTGTATTTGGAAAACAAATTCAGGTATAGCACGTGTCCCCCTTTTGAATGGGTTCTATATATAACATTTTAAAACGAATGGTTCTGTATAGAACGCTATGTTTGGGGGTTCTTCATGTAACCCCTTTGAAGGGGTTCTACATAGAACCATAAAGGGATCCACCAGAGCGATTACTCGAGGAACCCTTTATGGTTCTGTGCAGAACAATTTCTTCTAAGAGTGTGGAGTGTCGCCACACAATTTCTCTCAGAGGGCTTTTGACCAGTGGCAATCCAATCCTGAATGACGTCACCACTATCCTGTTGTACTTTATGCGAGAGATGTATTAAGTAGTTTATAATGAGAAGAATAACAATAATCGCCTGTTTTTCATAGTTGCCTATAGGTTTTGTATCCATTGTCTCCTTCATATTAGGAAAGGAAGTTGATCCATAGCCTACTCAGAGACAACTGAGAGTTGGTCTCTGAGCAGCAGCACAAAGGGGTCGAGTCTCTCAATGTCCGTGTGTTGGAGATATTCCACCATATTGGTCCCAGCCTTTAAAACAATGTTAAAGAAGATGTTAAAGATCTTGTAGAAATATATTGCAGAAGAGCAGAACTACAATCACACTTTTTCAATGCTATTGCTGTTTTCTACCTCCCTGGTGAGGTACCAATGCGGGAAGTTTGTGAGAGTATTTCTAAAATGTGTATGATCCAATACACACAGTTATTTAAAAAGCTGACGTCTTGTACATGCTCACCAGAACCAAGCCTAATTAAATAACACATTTAATATTAAATAAGTACATGTGCAGTAGCCACTTGGACAATTACAGATCCCCAGGTCAAAACACAACAGAAAGACATGGAAGATCGTATTTTCAAATCACACCTGTGGCCCCCCTAACTGTAATTTGGTATTAGTGGGTCAAAGGATTTATTTGGTTCAAGTGATAATAAGATCATATTTTGAAATGAAACACTACAGGATGTCATATTTAAAATGACTGTGAGTACCTTTCTTTAGTGACGGTTCTGAGGGGGGCAGGGATTAGTTGAGTGTGCTAATTGGAGCTGTGAAGTGTGCAGAGAAAATACAAATGTTTTCTTTTAATATGAAAACAAAGAACTTTTTGTTAACACCGACCTGGGATTGTGTTTCTTTCCAAGTTTCCTTATTGTTTCTGAGAAGAGACTGTTCACTTGCAAAGTGAACTGGACCCGTGTGACTCGCAGGTAAGGAGAGCCCGTGTTGAACTAAGATGGCTACAGTGAGTTTTCCTGGACAAAGCTCGGGCAAAGGATAGCGCAGAGTGCACCTGCACCTGAGATTGTGTTGAGAAGCTTTGTGATAAGAGCAGGTAAAGAGGGAAAAGAAACACAAGTCAGCAGCAATAGTATTTTCTTTCTTTGAAGCACACATTTTGTTTTAACTGAAACGGGACTACAACTTTTGAAAGGGAAATAGTTGCTAGTGCACTGTATTTGTATTGAGTTTATTAGAAGAAAAAAAGCTTATATTTTGGACAGAACGAACTCGTTTGGCATGCAACTAGCAGCAAGCGATGAGAAGCAAACAAAACAGCAAGTTAGCAAGTTACAGGCTGTCCTAGGTCCGGGGGTGCTTATGGTTGTTTATGGGTTCCCTTACCTTAGCCAGTGTCATGTACGGGTGTCCGTACCTTACTAGAGTGTTTGTTTTTATTATAATATATATATATATATTATAATATATAATAATGTAATATTTCAGATAAATCGTCACAATGAGTGACACCAGCATTATTGGTTTTTTGAGAAATAAAAAAACAGAATGTAGAGAAGAAAATGTTGGAAGGAAGTTGGGAGAAAGACTGGTCTTCGAAGGAGCACCGGGACTGGTGGAAGCAACAACAACCAGATAAGACAGAGAAAGGAATTGTGATATTGTGTCAGGTTGGTGAGAATCAAGAAAAGAAAATAACAGAAATGGAAGATCATCATAAACAGTAATGTGAATTGAGAGCAGAAGTTGTGAAAAATACGATAGAATTAATAGAACTACAAGGCAAATTAGAAGGGCAAGAAAAGTGGTCAGAAAAGGTGAAGGTGTAGGTGCGCGATGTGCTGCCGTGTTAGGAGCGCGTCGCGACACAGATCACTCCGAGGACGACAGGCCCGATTGGGATGATTTAGATCGCAAAGCATGGGAATATGAAAAAGGAGGTTTTGCTAGCGCTCCTCCCCCATATAATCCGGAATATAAATCAATCACTGATTTTGGTTATAATAATACATTGTATCCAGATCTGACCGCTCTGAAAACGGTCCCAGCTGCACCCATGCAAGTCAAAACTAGACAGAGTAAAGAGGAAGGTCAATCAATAGTCTATACGACTAAAACCCATGTCCCCTTCTCCCCAGGAGAAAAAGAAATGATATGGGCGTCCCTCCCAAAATTAAAACCAAACCAGGGTAACACAACTTTTTGGGATATTCTAGATGAAAAGATGGTTATTCACCTCCTTCACCCGCACGATGTACACATCATCGTGAAGGCTAAATGTCCGCCCAACATTTGGATACAGTTACTACGAGAATATCAGACCGGGGAGTGGGCTAATGTAGCCTCTACAGATGAGGAGGAAATAACAGAACTTTTTCACAATGGATCAAGAAAACTGAGATAGTGAAATAATGAAATAATCGAGTGGGATTATTTGACATTTTATTCTAAATAATCATAAGCTTAAATAATAAGTTATAAGGGCTGTTTGAGACACTGCAGGGTCAATAAAACATGCCACAGATCGGATATCTGAATTATCTTTAGATATCAATGTGTATGTGCTTTGTGTGTTTATGTATATGTATAGTTTGAAGGTGATATAAGGTAAATGTCTATGTTTTGGCAATCATTTTAGAATTATATTTAAAAATGTAACAACAGATTTATCATATTCATGAGGATCTTTGGCTCTATACAGAGTGCCTCAAGCATCAGAAATCAGAAAGAAAGACTATTATAAGAAAAGTAATCCAAAATATACATTGAATAAACAGATGGATAATAATAGTAATACATAAATAGTCATGGTGTCTCCACAAGAAGAACCAGAATTTGTTTGTTAAACATCATGTTATGGACAAGCTCTGTCAAAAGTCAAATTCAAGGAAACGAAAGGCTAGAAGAGAGCCTGGTGCAGCCCTGACAGCCTGTGAAAGCAGGAGAATGTAAACAGTCTGGTGACATGTTACAGTCTTTCAGAAAATGTTTGGTTATTGGTGCCTAGCATATAATACCTGAAATGAAAGTCAAAGTAGACCATGGTTTTAAGATGAGTGATGTAGGAAAAGGGTAAGATACCGCAGAAGTATAAGATTACAACTATAGAATAAGTAATCTCAAGTAATATAAAATGCTTTACAGGAGAAAAGTAAGAATGGAAAGGAAGAGTAAAAGAGAAGGTGTCCTAGGATTATGGGAATCATTATTGAGATCAATGGCCTATTGGCTAATATTTTGTTAGGTACATATATGACTTCAATAAACGAATAATGGAGTGACATCTGTATAAATATAAATAAAACATATTGATAAAAAAAACCTGAATACATTTCTTGTAAGAAATTAAGAATAGGAGAAAGAATAGCTGTTAGAATGCAGAGCAATGTTGACCAAAGTTGAAGAGGGTTTGAGTAAGTTGACGAGGGTCTGAGTAAGTTGATAAGGCTTGGGAAGCAGGAAAAGGCGAGTTTGATGTGTGTGAGACAAATGTGCTGCCACTTTTAGCACAGAGAGCTTCTGATGGTGATTGAATGAAACGTGGGAAAATACGGACGTTACTGAAGATATAACTTGATGTAGAATAAATGAATAAATAATTGAATGAGATATGAGTTAGTTTAAAGTCTAATGTCATGAAACTTTGACTGTATGGAAATAGTTCTTTCACAAACAGTAATACCCTATCAATTAGGAAGGAAGTCCATAAATAAACCAGTGTAAGGGATTGAGATTAGGGAACTGCCTTATGAGTAAATGCAAGTGTTCTACTACAAACGGTGCAACAGTGTCTATAAACTAATGTCCTGGGATATAAGGAATGGTTACATTACTAGACGCAACACCACTTTTGCAACAGGGCCTAACCATCCTCACTGCTCCCTGGACAAGTCGGTGGCTCCCCCTGTCCAGTCCACGGTCCCTGTCACCCCCTGTGTCTGGACCGGACGGACCCCCACTTCTACCATGTCTGGATATCGGAACTGGAATGTCGCCTCATCCTCAGTGATAATGTCCTGCTGGTCTATACGGGAGAGTCTAGCCAGTGGGCAGCGCTGGGGCACATCTACAGGGTAGGGGAAAAGATTTAACACTGGCAACGGGACCCTACCCTGGCATACCCACGTGATGGTCCGTGCCACATGCCGCTCTCGCTCCTCATCCCAAGCCTCGATCAGGACACAGTATTCCGCTATGTGGGGGAACTCTGGCACCTGTGCCCACAGCACCATCTCACTGCAGGGCGGAATCTGGACAGTGGACTGCCGGGTCAGCCTCGTTAACGTTAATGTTAACCCTCTTCTCGCTTTCTCTGTTTGCCGGTTTCCCTGTTTGCCGGTTTCCAGCTGCCCTGCCCACTGCATGGAGGAATACCCAAGCAACACAGCGCCCAGGTTAGTAGGTCCAGTATGTAAACAGACACTGTAATGTTCAATGTCTTTCCTCGATCGCTTATAATCCAAGGAGGGGAGAG
Organism: Amia ocellicauda; assembly: GCF_036373705.1. NCBI lineage: Eukaryota > Metazoa > Chordata > Actinopteri > Amiiformes > Amiidae > Amia > Amia ocellicauda. The sequence continues at coordinate 42,723,622 of NC_089859.1, forward strand.
GGGTGGGCACAGCAGGAAATCACTCGCAGCTTGGCGTCTTAAACTTCTCTACGTTTCCACACTCCATGGAAATCAGCGAAACCAAAGGTGCACTCACTGTAGCCTCCAGAGGAATCCATCTCTCTCTGCTTCTGTCCTAGTGATGGGAATTCCGGCTGGTTTCAGTGAGCCAGACCATTTGGCTCAATTCAGCAATAAGAGCCGGCTCTTTCGGCTCCCAAATGGCTCTTCATTTAGTACCACTTCTGGCTTTTATAATTCAGGCAAATTTAGCAATGTTTGGACCTATGATTGGTATGTGTGCACATACATCACTTATTCAATGTAATTATACTTAATCTTATAATTTCCAGAATACCATAATTTACATGTTTTGTATTAAAAAAAAAACGTAAATCATGTGAAAACATCAAACACTATTACACATGTGTATTGAACGTTTTATTTATATTGAACTATCCAAAACACAAACCATTCCAAGCAAACCACACTCAAAATGGAACCATATAACAAATAAAAAATGAATTACAATGCGCATAACGGCAGCATCCAACAGTTCTAGATGTATATATTACCAGTGACCTTGTCTTTAGTGCAGACTGGCATTAAGAAAGTCTAAGTGCCTCAGCTTACAGGGGCTGATCCGGTTTCTGTTATTATCTGCCCTGTTTTGGAGAAGATTCTTTCTGAAGGGACTGATGTTGCTACGATGCAGAGTCTCCCTGCCATCACCTTGACCAGTCGTGGGTAGACTGAAGCCTCGGTCTCCCACCAGCTCAGCGGGTCTGTGGCTCTTTGGATAAGGGGCTCTTCAAGATAGGATCTTACTTCCAGTATAGCATCTGCTGTGGGATTCCTTCTTGCAGTGTCTCCTGTTGCTCTTTCATCAAAGAACCTCCAAACAGCAGACGTTTGTGGCTCCACTTCTAGTGCCCCTGCTCCCTCTTCTCCCTCTTGGCCTCCTAGTGGTGTAGCCTGCTGGCTGCTGGGGCTGCATCTTGCTGCTGCTGTTACTCTTTGAGGTGCCTCATCAACAGCTCTGTTGTCATTGAAGGACAGCTGTTTGAACCTTGGGTCCATTATGGTGGTTTCTGAGAGAACGGTATTGTATTCCATTCTGTGGAACTTTCTTTCCATAGATGCACAGAGAGCAGTCACCAACTCTCTCTCTTTCCCTTTGGTTACTGTTCCTCCTGTCTGGTGGTGGGCTGTTATTCTCTGCAGACCCTTGCACAGGAGTAGCATTTTGGAGGCTGTCACGTAGCTGAAAAAAAAGAGAAAACTCAGAATTATGCTTTGTTTTATTATGTGGTATATGGACTTTGTTCAGTTTATTCTTGTCTATTATTACTGCCATTCCCCTCTAATATGCACCTCAAATATGCAATTATGTAATACTAATGTAAAAACAGTTGTCCATTGTACCTGTCTGCACTGATCTCCACAGTGACTGCTCAAAGGGTTCCTGAACAGTGCATGTCTCTCGCACGTCCTCCCACTCTTCTTGGCTCAGAGCATCAACAGGTGCATTGATAATGGCCAAGGTAGAGATGATTGCATCCTTGGACTCCAGAACCCGTTTCAGCATATGAAATGTTGAATTCCACCTTCTTGTTTGGACCTCAGCTCAGGCATACCCATCTGGCGTTGAGAAGACTTCAGCTTCTCTGTGGCTCGTGTGCTCTTATGGAAGAATTCCCGCATCGCCTTCACTTTGTTCACAGTGGGCTTCATCACCTTCAGGGCATCTCTTACAACCAGGTTGATTGTGTGCACGAGACATGGGTGGTGGGTCCATTTCAAGATGTTAAAAAGCTTTGGTGATGTTAGCTGCGTTGTCAGTAACACAGCAATCCACTTTGTTTTCTACTTGCCACCCTTTTTTTGCACTCTTAGCAGTCCCTCTGCCAAGTTATCTGAAGTGTGTCTGCCACTAAACTCAAAACAGTCCAGAAGATTGGACACCATTTTTTATAATTTTCAATGAAGTGACATGTAGCAGACATGAAGGAAGTGGTGGCTCTGGATGTCCAGCAGTCAGTTGTCAGGCAAACTGCTGTAGCCTTTTTAACCCTTTCTTGCAGTGAAGCACATTGTCTGTCATACAGTCTTGGAATAGTTGTTTGGGAGAGTGTTTTCCTGCTTGGAAGAACATACATTGGATTGAGAGCATGGGTGTAGCTTCTAAATCCCTTGTCCTCCACGACTGAGAATGGTTGGAATTCCCTTGCAATAATTTTAGCCAATACCTCATCAATTGTGTTTGGTCTTGCTGGGGTCATGGCCTTTGGCATAAATTGGCTTATAGAACTATGGGTTGCAATAGGTCGCAGTACCTGATGCCTGAGGGGTGGCTGTGAGCACTGCAGCAGCAATGGTTCCAGTAATCGCACAGGTATTTTCATTTTCAGTAGCAGGCATGCTAGCTTGCCTGTTTTCTTCCAACTGCATTGATGGATTTATAATTCTAATGTGTCTGTGAAGGTTGTTAGTAGACCCTGCTTGATATGATACTTTACAATTTTTACATTCTGCCTTTGTTGTTTATATTATCAAAATGCATCCAAATGCTACTTCGTTTGTGCCTGTCACTCATCTTGTTTTCTGACCCGTAATTAAAGATGAACTTTTCGCCACACTGCTCGGCCGCACCACTCGCACTGACTGAATGTTGTGTTGAGGTGTGTGTGCTGCACCAAACGGGAGCACCGGGACAATGTCATCATACGCAGCACATCAACACAACATTCATACTTTTATTCTGTCTTGTATTCATTTATAAGAAATAAAAACATAAGAACAGACATCCTTTCTCAGACGGGACCCGGCACATTCGCGAACGACATCACTATTCTGTCCCTGTGCGCCGTGTTGATCTGGGTCCTGCTCCCAGGTCTGCCACCTCCCCTCCTGTCTGCTGAAGTCCACTTTCCAATGTGGGAGGTCTCTGCGGCTCGTATCAGACGCTCCCTCCTCTCCTCTCCCAGGGCAGGGTGATTAAGTGGGGACGCGTGTGAAGAGTGCAGGTGGACCCAGGTGAGTTGTGTGGTGGTGATTGGCTCAAAGAAACACAAATAATAAGGCACGCGTGCAAACAATCAAAATAATACTAAGTGAATAACAAATTAAACAATAAAGTGAAAGATAATCAACACACAAAATAATGGCAATATAGAACCAAACAAAATACACAAGCCATATTGCATAAAGTGAAGTGAAATATAAATATAATAAGTAATGGTGATTAAGGAGCTAATTAACACCGTCCGTGACATTTACATTGGTTGGGTGTGTGGATACCAGTAATTATTTTTGTTTTATTGAAATACAAAATAATTCTATTTTTCCGAAGTGCTGAACTTTAATACAGTCTAGAAAGATTAATATTTTTTGTCTTGGGCTATATTATTATTACCATAGTTTTTCTATTGTATAAGTATCTTGGAGTAGGGGCATCTCACCTGTCCTGTAAGATTTGGGAGGGTAGGAATAGTGTAGTTATTTTCTCTGTTTACTTGTTGTGTGCCCCATTACTGTTAGTTCAGGTAGCCACTGTGAATTTAAATCCTGAACCCTACTTTGCCAAATAAGGTCACAGCTTTACTTTGGTATGTAAAAAAAAAAAGAAATAAGAAAGAAAAGAAAACGCAGGATAGGCACATACCTCAAATTTGGCACATACCCCCTGTGGCCCCCCTAACTGGCACCGTGGACAAAACACTGTCAGCACCCCCCCCACCACTAACATCATGGACAATACACCCCCCCGATGATGGCCCCGCTACGATTACAACTGGCCCCAGCCATGCCCCCCGAGATGAAAGGGGCTAGAACCACCGCTGAATGGCTTGTTAGTGAGTTTGACTTAGGATCATGTTTTTAGTTGTTTAATATCTGCAATATGAATAGCCTACAATCATTACACATAAGTTTGATTTAAAATAACTAATTAAAGGTTAGATATACTGTATAACTTTGAATACTATTCTATACGGAGACATTATGTATTCTTACCATGGCAACTTCGATATTCTTGTTTCTATTAACTTTTGCATGTAAAGATTACATGTTGTGGTTATGGGATACTTCGTTGCATTTTTTGGCATGTTGTTGTTTTCTTTTATGTGTGACTTTTAACTTTATACCCTATAGGATCCAATAACTTTAAACAGTATAACAATAATAATATTATAAGAGAAGACCAGCTAATGTATTGTTTACATGCAAAACCTTGGAAAAACATACTATAGTAAGCAAATGTAAACTATGAGGAAATATAATATTTGCACCCACAGTATAATGGACTGGGGGATAATCAGTATTTAAAAACTTTAAACTTTCAATATTTCCTTAAGTGACATTACGTGTACATCTAGATTGGTGATTGTTTCGTTACTCTGTAGTATTTCCTTCTTTGCGTCATCCTGCCGAGCTCATGAATTCTTGCCAAGGATGTTTTTCCTTGACTCCTTTGTCTCCGCAGTGAGGCTGACTGGGACGAAGTATGGCTGTGGAGATGGGGGTGTGGGGCCTGCACGGTCATGGTCTCGCAATACCAGCCCCAGTCCAAGAGGATACTGTATATTTTCTGTGACATCTTCCGAGGAACAGTGCCTTCATTGAAACTGTGGCGACATAGAAACTAAAGCAATCTTCTGTCCTGTCTCGAAGCAGTACAAGGAGAAGCTGACATGGGAGACGTCAAACAGCAGTTAGATTATTTATTATTATTTGTAAACCTAATAAACTGCCTGGCTTGAAATGTCTCTATGGTGACATAGTGAAAAAAGGTGTTACGAGTTGGACGCCATGGCGTAACAAACTGAAAAAAACAGTTTTCGGCTAGAGAACATTTGACAGTACCTGATATTATGGCAACTGCCCTGTTTTGGAAATTACAACATTTAATATCTTTGGTTTATATTTACAATAGGGCTATTTTGAAACATTAAGGCAGATTGCATGCTTCTCCTGAAACCTCCGAAGTTTTCCTGTCCTGTCTTCCTGTCATGCGATATGTTTATATTGTATATTGTTCAGCTCGGCTACTCTTTCTGATTAGCCAGCTATGTATTATATTGTATTTTTCTCATTGGGTCTGTGACCCGCTCCTATTGGATCAGGGGTCCACTGCCATGATATTGCGCGGAGGCCGCACAAGTGCTTGATTGCCTACACCAGACATTGTGCAAGTAGATTACGGCCTCGCTCCTAGCTGCACTAGTAGAGCAGCCGGCCTTGTTCTTGTAAGTGGAGGGCATAAGAGTTAACCTCTGTAGCCCTGCTTTGTATATGCAGATAGCAGACAGCTCCCGGTAGAGCGTGACTATGGTCCTCGCTCCTGGACGGCTCAGGTGCGGCCCTACGGGATCCCTGAGGTAACTGTCTGGAGTTGTGTTGCCTAGGCACCCTTGCAGTGCACCTCGTGGCAGGCTCCCTTATCAGCTCGCTGCCTCCGCCCCTGCGACGGCTTTGTTATACAGCAACCCCTCCCCCTTGGGCAGTGCTTCCGACTTGAAAGATAACGATAGGTTGCGTATGCAATACAGTACACACAAACCATTATTTGAATAGGCACACAAAGCGCCAACTAAGCATGAATGATAGTATAAATGAAAAACACTTGTGGCTTTTGCTTTTTCATGTACAGGGCATAGCAGTTTGCAATAAAGTTTATTCATACATGTAGTAAACACACATACACACAGGCATCCAAATGTGTAAAGTATGCTTCCAACAAGGCCGACTTCATCTCCGCCTTCGCCTCCCACCACTCTCTGGATTTCCTCGCTCTCACTGAGACATGGATCTCCCCGGAGAACTCATCCACCCCTGCTGCCTTATCCTCTGTGTTTGTCCTGTCCCACTCCCCCTGTCTTACTGGGTGGGGGGGGAATAGGGCTCCTGCTCTCCCCTTCTCTGCTATTCTCTGTGCCACCCCCCTCTCTCTCCTCTATCGCCTCCAACAGCTTTGAATTCCCTCTCACCTCTTTCTTCTAGTTCTCTACTGTCCTCCTGGTCCACTCACCACCTTCCTGGATGAACTCGACTTTCTTCTCTCCTCCCTCCCCTCGCTGTCCTCACCTACCATCCTCTCCAAACCCTCCCACTCTGCCGGATTTCTTCCTCTCTTTTACTCCTTTAACTTCTCTCTCTCCGTCTCCACCCACTCACAGTGCAGGCTGCCAGTTAGACCTCATCTTGTCTAGAGGCTGTTCCCCTTCGCAACTCTTCGTGACACCCCTGGACATCTCAGACTCAGAATCACCACCGAGACGGCTCTCCTGGCAGTCACTGACTCCCCCCGGTGTGCTCGGGCGGCCTCCCTCTCCTCAGTCCTCATCCTCCTTGATCTCTCTGCAGCATTTGACACTGTCGATCACTCCATCCTCCTCTCCTACCTCGCTGACCTCGGTATCTCTGGAACTGCTCTCACCTGGATCTCCTCCTACCTCAACGACTGGACCTACCAAGTGACATGGCAAGGTTCCTCATCCACCCCCCAACCTCTCCTCATAGACGTACCCCAAGGCTCCATCCTGGGCCCGCTCCTGTTCTCTCTCTACACTCGCTCCCTGGGCCCCCTCATCGCATCCCATGGTTTCTCCTACCACTTCTATGCAGATGATGCCCAGATCTTCCTGTCTTTTCCCTCTTCTGACCCTCTCATCCCTTCTCGCATCTCTTCCTGTTTGTCTGCTATCTCCGCCTGGATGCAGTCACACCACCTCAAGCTCAACCTCTCTAAATCGGATCTCCTCTTTTTCCCCCACTCTTCCTCACCTTCTGCTGATCTCCCCATCTCAATCCCCTTGGAATCCACCACACTTTCTCCTGCTTCTTCCGCTAAAAATCTAGGAGTCATTCTTGATCCTGCGCTCTCCTACACCCAGCACATCACCACACTGAAAGGCACCTGCAGATTCTTCCTGAGCAACATACGCCGAATCCGTCCCTTCCGCACCAACTTCTTGACTCAGCTGCTCGTCCAGTCACTGGTCCTCTCCCGCCTGGACTACTGCAACTCCCTCCTGGCCGGCCTGCCTGCAACTACTACCCGCCGCTCCAGCTCATCCAGAACTCTGCGGCTCGCCTGGTAATCTCTTTCCCTCGCACACACTACTCCACTGCTCCGCTCCCGCCACTGGCTCCCGATACCGACACAATATTATTATTATTTTTTTTATTTCTTGGCAGACGCCCTTATCCAGGGCGACTTACAAAATAAGTGCAATACAAAGTGCAAGAATACAGTTAAATACAAGGCATCAAACATTACAGATTCAAATTTACATTAAACAAAGCAATTCAAGATATAATACATTTTACAACTTCCAATTTATACAGTTAAGTGCAGTAAGTGCGGACATACATCCTGGAAAGTAAAGCTAAGTGCTGTCAAGATGTAAGGTACAGTCAAGGGTTACAGGAAAGGGAGCAAGGAGGAAAATCAATCAATAATCCAAGAAGCATGACAAAATGCTATGAAGTGCTATCTAACGGGGATTAAAGGGACTAATATTACAAGTACTGTCTGAAAAGATGTCTTGAGTTAGCGCCGGAAGGATATATTAGTTGTAATATTAGTCCCTTTACTCTCCTGTAAGGTAGCACTTCACAACATTTTACCATGCTTCTTGCCTTGTATTACTAATACTTGTATTATTGATTTCCCCCTTGCTCCCTTTCCCGTAGCCCTTGACTGGGACCTAACATCTTGACAGCACTTAGCTTTCACTTTCCAGGATGTATGACTTTACTTATTGTATTTACTTGTGTAAATTGGAAGTTGTAAAATGTATTATGTTTTGAATTGCCTTGTATAATGTAAATTTGAATTTGTAATGTTTGATGCCTTGTACTGAATTGTATTCTTGCACTTTGTATTGCGCTTCTATTTTGTAAGTCGCCCTGGATAAGAGCGTCTGCCAAGAAATAAAAATAATACTAATAATGTGTATTCCCGAACATACAGTGAGGGGAAAAAAGTATTTGATCCCCTGCTGATTTTGTACGTTTGCCCACTGACAAAAAAATGATCAGTCTATAATTTTAATGGTAGGTGTATTTTAACAGTGAGAGACAGAATAACAACAAAAAAATCCAGAAAAACGCATTTCAAAAAAGTTATAAATTGATTTGCATGTTAATGAGGGAAATAAGTATTTGATCCCCTATCAATCAGCAAGATTTCTGGCTCCCAGGTGTCTTTAATACAGGTAATGAGCTGAGGTTAGGAGCACTCTCTTAAAGGGAGCACTCTCTTAAACGTACAAAATCAGCAGGGAATCAAATACTTTTTTCCCTCACTGTAACCCATTATCAATACAAATAAGGGGAATGTTTTTTTTTCTTTCTCTCAATGTTCTAACACTCCTCAAACAACAAAAATGCAGTAGAAGAAAAGACATTTGTGCTAGGAAAAAGAACAGAAAAAATTAGGCTACATCTCACCTTCTTTGTGGGTCTGGCCATAAGACTTCATCCACATCACATGCGATGTTGTCTTGAGCCAGGCAGCATGGAAAGTATCGCTTGGAGTGCCATATCCAGGCCTGGCATGACCCCTGATCGATGTCTCCACAAGCCTCCTCCATTGCCTGTAGAAGGGGTATGCGTTGGTGGGGCTGGCGATCATACACCTTCCAACGTCATACAGAGAAGAATTCTTCAATAGGATTCAAGAACGCAGATTATGGGGGCGATTGAGTTTGATGAAAAGTGGGTGACCTGTGAACCAATTGCGGACCACAGCAGCCCGGTGGAAACTAACATTGTCCCAGATGATAACGTACCTGGGCTTTTCTGGCACCCAGTCATTAGGGATTAGTCTGTTTGTGGAGGGTGTCCAGAAATGTGATGATGTGTGCAGTGTTGTATGGGCCAAGGATTGCATGATGGTGAAGGACCGCACACATTGTTACGTTGCCACCACGTTGTCCTGGGATGTTGATGATTGCACGGTGTCCGATGATATTTCTGCCGTGGCCGCTTGTTTTTGCAAGATTGAAACCTGCCTCGTCCACATATATTAGCTCACGATGCACTGAATCTGCTTCTAGCTCCATGACAAAACAATGTAGCACAGTATGAAAAGACAGGGATCAGTCAATATGATGTAGCACCGTGCACTTCCAGATCCAGTACCAATGATAGGATAGTATAGCTTACGTGCAGATATTCATATCTCAGTTGTTTTACACGGTCTGAGTTTTGTTCGAAAGGAACTCTGTATAGCTGCTTCATCCCAATTCTATTAAGTTTCAGTAGACGAGAGAGTGCCGAGAGACTCACTCTGTTGATGTTGTGGAATGTGTGTTATCTGCCATTATGTGGTCCTGCAGTTCTCTGAGTGTGATGCAGTTATTTTATATTTACAATGTGCGTTTCCTGCTCTGGGGTGAACATTCGACCAGATACTGGTTTTCTTGCAGTTCTCTAAAAACATTTGAATGGTTTTATAGTTTTTCCCAATTGCATACACACTATTATACCACAATACTCCTAAACTGTTAACACAATGCCCATAATAAAAAGTCACATCTGCTAAACACACACAGGGGAAAATTCTGGCCTAAAAACTATATACACAGCCCTCAAAATCAAAGAATTGGGTCAGAATCACACACACATACATCATATCTGTTTCTCACACTGAGCAGTAAGAATACACTGTGTTTAGAAAAATAAAACTCTCTCCTCAAAATGGAAGATTCATGTAGGAAAACAAAAAGAATCCATCAACACAGACAGTAAAGAACTTTATATTATACAATGTTTGATCCTGGCCAGTCGTGGCACAGTGGTGTGTTGCCTTACAGCTCTAGGGGTCCCAGGTTCAAGACCCAGCTTGGGTTGCCTGTCTGTATGGAGTTTGCATGTTTTCCCCGGGTACATGTGGGTTTCCTCCCACCGTCCAACGACATGTGGGTTAGCTTAATTGGCCATACTAAATTGCCCTGTATGTGTGTGTGTGTGTTGCCCAGTGCTGGCCTGGCATCCTGCCCTGGGTGTGTTCCTGCCTTGCACCCTATGCGTGCTAGGATCAGCTCCAGCTTCCCTGCGACCCTAAGTGGTTTTGAAAATGGATGGATGCATGGATGATCCTGCCTACCCAAAAATTATCAATGTATTTATATATAACAAGCAACAAAATGCAATGACTGATAGCAGCCCACATGGTTATGTTTCCACCCCTTTGGCCAGGGACCTGCTTGCTGGCCAATGATGTTCCTTCCCCAGCACCGCCTCTTGAATCCTACCTCGTCCACATAGATGAACTCAATGTGGTCATCGCTGGCATCAAGCTTGAGTATTCTCTGACCATGTAGGAACAGTGATTAGAACATGGTGCATTACTGCACTTCCTGGACCTCTGTCTCTTCTAAGTGCACAATAGTACTGGAAACAGTTTCATACTCACTTGCATGTAAAAGTAGCACATCTCTTTCACACGATCAGAGTTCCTCTCAAATGGTACACGATATATTTGCTTCATGCTCATCCTGTGCCTTCTCAGCAAACGATCAATAGTGGATATTGAAACATGGTCTATGTTCTGAAACATCCCATTATCCTCTATTATACACGTTTGGATTTCTCTGAGTCTAATCGCATTATTTGCCATGTGCCGTGTGGGTTTTCTCCAGGCTCTGCAGTTTCCTCCCACTGTCCAAAGACATGCAGTTTAGGTTATGTTAAATTGCTGTGTATATGTTGCCCAGCGATGGCCTGGCATCCTGTCCTGGTTGTATTCCTGCCTTGTGCCCTATCACTGCCGGGATCGGCTCTGGCTGCCCTGCGACCCTCACAGGAATTGTGTGTTTTGAAAATGGATGGATGGGTTTGCAGACGTGAAGTGTGTTGTAGTACATTAGCACTTTGAGTTTTGTCTGATGACTCATGTATTGCACAAAAGGTACAGGTGTTTTCTCAATGACAATTGTGCCAACACATTGAGAGTTGCGAGTAATGTTTTGCAACATGAGTGAACTGGACTCACCAATTGAGTTGAAGCAAGGTGAAGGTGTGCATAGTCCTGCAGAAGTGGTTCTGGGATGTTAGCTTGAACCTCGGATCACTCTGTGCATGCTTTCGGTCACAGTGTATAAACGACTGAGAAACTGTAGTGAGAGATCCTTCTCATTATGAAAGTACAGTACATATTACTGTACCAGTAAGACTACAGCACTTACCGGTTTCCATCTCAAAATATCCCAATTATACCTGCAACAGTATAACAGCTCATATTTGATTGAACCCATTGCTCACTTGTTAAATACATTGCCTAAAAGTGTTAATTATTTCAGAGATAGTACTTCAAGAATCACTGTTAGTGTTTAAGCATTCAGAAAAACCTGAAAATTGTCACGCGTGGCAGTGAACAGTGGGTCCAGGGGTGTCGCAAATGGGAAACCCCACCATGCTCTCCCTGGCTTCACCATCAGGATTTATTTTGCCTGGGGCCCCCACATACCCTAGAATCACCTCTGACTGGGTCGCATGAAGTCTCGCTACGCCATCCCAACTGAGTTACGCGAGGTGGGGACTCGCTCCCACTCACTTATTTCCCCCTGCAGGTAAGGTCCCAGGACAGACGTCACCAGTAAATAAGAAAGGTCTTATTCTAGTCCATTAAATAAAATTCACCATGTACAATACAACAGGGGCAACTAGCAGGGCACGAAATCTGACCGTTCTCTCAATGTTTTTTTTACAATTAAAATTGCCTTTAATCACCTGGGCAAAAATAAAAATACAGAAACCTATACAAAAGCTGAAAATATAATAAACTATACTAAATTCCCAAATAAAACTAAGCCCAGACAATACCCCCTATATTCACAATCAAAAAACGTATGTATGAAACGATGGAGAATGGCGAGAGAATGGTCTCAATTACACAGTCCCAACCCGGCTCGGCCTCCGGTTCCGTCCCAGGCTAGAGATCCTCACAAACGAGCAGCTCGTCCGCACAAGCAGCCCCAATCCAGGACAAAGAGCAGTCTCAGGAGGAGGACACGCTCGCTCACTGGCAAGTGCTGCGATCACAAGCTCACAGGGATATTGAGCGCGTCCCTCTCACCCGTCCGCTATGTGCTTCTCCCTCCGGTTGCTGGTCCGGAGCCCCAAAGTGCCGTCTATCGCCGAGAAGCTGGAAACCGCAGAGCCAAGAAGGCAAGTCCAGGAATACAGTCTTGTAGAAGCCAAGTCAATGTCTCTGGCCAGTAATAGTCCCTTAGATCCTCTTGTCGCTGTCGAGTCACTGCGTCCAGCGGCTAATGTTTCTCCAGGCAGCTCCCGATCTGCAGGGACCCGCTCCGACCCTGCGAGGAGTTAGTGCCTACCGGCTGGCACCCTCACAGCCGATATCCTCTCCTCTGTAACCCGTCCCGCAGTCACTGTCCCTGCTGGTGCTCCGCCGTGCCCCTTTGTTCTGGCAGGGCAGCCTTTATCTCCAGCTGAGTGTCCACAGGTGTAGTGGCCATGAGGGAAGGCGGCCGCTGCTCAGTGATGCAGGTGCGCCGCATCGGGGATCAAAGCTTCTGCCTGTTCAATAATAGTGAATATCAATTAAAGTCAATCAATCAGTGAATACAATCAATGAAAACAAACAATTTGAGAACACGACTCAATCAGTGAATAATTAAAATTAAATCAAATAAACAATAATAACAGTATAAGTGCAATAAAGAATCACATGGAGCCTTGGTACAGTCTGTGATTAATGCAACACTGTGGAGTAGTGCTTAGGGCTCTGGACTCATATTGTGGGTTTTGGGTTCAAATCCCAGGTGGGGCAGTGCTGTTGTACCCTTGAGCAAGGTACTTCACTTAGATTGCTCCAGTAAAATACCCAGTTGTATAGACCAACTCTGCCTCCTCCAGAACCGCTCCTTCTCATCCCTGGCACCTAAATGGTGGAACGACCTGCCCACCGAAGTCAAAACAGCAGAGTCCTTGACCTCATTCCGGCACTTACTCAAGACGCATCTCTTCCGACAGCACTTGTAATATTAGTCCTCTATCCCTGCTAGATAGCACTTCACAGTTGTATTATGCTTCTCGCGTTCTTGATTATTTTCCTCCTTGCTCCCTTTCCCGTAGCCCTTGACTGTGACCCTACATCTTGACAGCACTTAGCTTTCACTGTCAAGGATGTAGGATGTCACTTACTGTACTTGTGTAAATTGTAAATTGAAAATTGTAAAATGTATTATTTTGAATTGCTGTTTTAGCTAAATTTAATTTGTAATGATTGATTGCCTTGTAGGAGGAGTAGAATTAGACACACGGAAAGGAACATAGAAACTCGCTGCCTAAATCCCACTGCTATTCATAAATTCACTACCCTGTTGCCAAATGCTAGCTTTATCAAAAGAAGGATCTGCAGATGAATTATTAAATAATTTCAACAATACACTAAGCACTGCTTTAGTAGCCCCATTAAGGACACGACAAATAAAAACCAACAAAACACTCACCGTGGTTTGACGAACACACTCGCTCACTTAAAACAGAATGCCGTAGATGTGAGCGTAAATGGAGAGAATCAAAACTAGAGGTCTTCACATGGCATGGAATGACAGTATAATAAGATACAAGCAGGCCCTGTCCTCTGCTAGGTCTGCCTACTACTCCAATTTAATAGAGACGCATAAGAATAACCCGCGTTTTCTTTCTAATACAATAGCGACACTTACTAACCAGAAGGTAAAGCCTTCAGAGGTCATCCCCCCCAATTTCACCTGTAGTGACTTCATGGATCATTTCAATAGCAAAGTTAACAGCATTAGAAAACAGATAGAACAGGAAACATACACAGATACTATAGCTGACACATGCAGTCCTTCACAGCCCCTGCCTACCTTGGACTCGTTTAACGTAGTAAATCACCAGGAATTGGTCTCCTTAATTACTAAAATGAAAACAACAACCTGCGCACTAGACCCTATACGCACTAAACTGCTAAAACAATCTCTGCCATGAATTATTCACAGAATACACAATATTATCAATGTCTCTTTATTCTCAGGATCTGTTCCTGAATCATTTAAAATAGCTGTAATTAAACCACTTCTTAAGAAACCCAGTGTCGACCCTAACCAACTTAAACACTATCGACCTATCTCAAACCTTCCCTTCCTTTCTAAGGTTCTAGAGAAAGTAGTTGAAAACCAACTGCAAGCTTTTTTAACCGATAATCATCTTTATGAAGAATTTCAATCAGGCTTCCGTTCCGGCCTTAGTACAGAAACGGCCCTGTTAAAAGTATTGAATGACGTGTTTCAGTCCTCCAATGTAGGGCACACCAGTGTTATTATTTTATTAGACTTAAGTGCGGCTTTTGACACAATCGACCACAAAATCTTGATACACCGCTTAGAAAACCGTATTGGCCTATCTCGCAATGTGCTTTCATGGTTTAAATCATATCTGTCAAACAGACTCCAATATGCACAGATTAACGAGAACCACTCAAATTTAACTGAGGTTAAGTACGGAGTCCCACAGGGCTCAGTCCTCGGACCTATACTTTTTTCATTGTACATGCTCCCTTTAGGTGATATCATTCGACGACATAATATTAACTTTCACAGTTACGCAGACGACACACAATTATATCTGTCAGTAAATCCTAACAACACCATAGACCTAGAAAAACGAATCTGCTGTCTGTCTGAGATTAAAACATGGATGAGAAAAAAAATTCTTATGCTTAATTCTGACAAAACAGAAGTCATAATTTTAGGAGACAAAAATCGAACTGTTCATCATTCACTAACAAAACTGAGTAATGATAACTTTAATTTCTCCCCTAAGGGGATGGCATGAAACCTGGGTGTCATCTGTGATCATAATCTATCTTTTGAATCACACATTCAAAATGTGTCGAGATCTTCCTTCCTCCAGCTTAGAAACATTGCTAGACTAAGACAATTCCTCTCGTTACAGGACACTGAGAAATTGATACACGCATTTGTTACATCTAGATTGGACTACTGTAATGCCATTCTGTCAGGCAGCACAAACAGAGCTATTTGTGCACTTCAGTCCAAAATGCTGCTGCAAGAATCCTAACAAAAACATAAAAACATGAACACATCACTCCAGTATTGGCTTCTCTTCACTGGCTGCCCGTGCACTACAGGATAGACTTTAAAGTGCTCTTATTAACATTTAAAGCACTAAAGGGACTGGCACCTCCCTACCCGTCTGATGAGGCACAACCCATCCCAGAAGCACCTCACAATGGAGGGTCAACGGGGCATCCACACCCAAGGTTTGATGAGCCATCGCAACCCAAAGCCTATTGATGGTCCAAACCCTCCACCCCCGATGGCCAGCGAGAGGCCTCCTCCACAGGGAAGACCACAGCCAGCAGCACCGATAAAGAACTTTCTGATCTCCTTGCTGCTGTAATAAGTATACTGCCTGGAGGGGAGGCAACCATTAGGCCTAGGCCCTAGGCCGTGGACCCCCAGAGATTCATTTTCTCCTACATGCCATCCTTAGGAGTTTTCTTGTTTTTCTCTCCTCCGTTCCTAAATGCTTTATTTACTTAAATGTTCACTCACTTTATTCTAGATCATGTAAAATGTTTACAGGTCTATATTTGATTTTATTGTATTTATGTTTTTTATTTTGCTGTATGTTTGTTGTATGTTTACCAGTCAGTAAAGCACTCTGTGGCTACCCTGCGAAGGGCGCTATACAAATAAAAATGGATTGATTGATTGATTGTACTTCACTGTATTTTTGCAGTTATGTTGTAAGTCGCCCTGGATAAGGGCGTCTGCCAAGAAATAAAAATAATAATAATAATAATAATAATAATAATAATAATAATAATAATAATAATAAATGGGTACAAATGTAAGTCGCCCTGGATAAGAGCGTCTGCTAAATGACAAATAATGTAATGTAAACTCTGCCACCTACTGTTTGACATGTTAAATAGATAAATTCTGTGATCAAATTGCATTTCAACGATACAAACCAAGACCAGTTAGGGGAATTAAGAATTAAATATTTGAGACCCAAAGAAAGTAGAGATTAACTTTAAAGCTTTCCTTTTATACAAGTTAAAATGGTATTTCCACAACTCAGTCCTAAATTCCTGTCATTTCTTTGGGGATTGTGTGCTGGAAATATATCACATTGACCATTTATAATGTGCTCTTTTTAGGGGTTTTAACAACTGGTACAGAAAACATTGTCAATAATGTATAATATCCTTACAAAAATGAATTATCTATAGCTGTACTTTAAGATTTACTTGCTTATTTATTTGGTGATCCTATTTTTTAACCCAGAAACATTGTGGAAATATCTCAGGTTCATGTTTAACTTACAGTTTCTCTGCTGTTCCTATGGATGTTTTACACCATCCCCCTTAAAGTATTCTTTATTTATTAATATGCTGTAAATGCATTGTTTGCTAGGGCTGTTAAGAGGGACATGAAGTCTTTGAAAATTGATATGTTTCACTGACTATTCAAAATGTATCAACACTATTTTCCTGGAAATTACACACAATTAAAGGTGAAAAATGCACATTACTGAGACTAATGTGTTAATATATTTCTATATTGGATAATAATAATCATAGTAATGCAGTAAACTAGGTATTTTGAATAGATGAGTAATGCATTGCATGCATTTGCTGGCAGTTTGTAATAGCAGGACTTTCTTTATGTTTGTACACTTATGTCCTCATTACTGGCATATTCCACTGAGGAGCTGTTTCCAATTGTCAACGGTGACTCTTGGGGTAAAATTGCCTCCTATGTATTGTATATACCCACTGTATAACTGTTAGAAAATATAGGAAACTTTCCAGTAAGTTACTAGTTAGGAACTGTGAGTTATTCATAACTTTACTTATTATCTATGTCTTATGCACACTGCTGAAATAGCTTGCAGAACTGCTTGTAATCCAAGCAGCTGTGGCAGACACAAAACATGTTGTTCGTACAGTATGTGCTACATTTTCCCCTTCCCGAAACACAAATATATTATGGGTTACACACATCCTCGGACAATAACATTCCCACGAGGCATGACATGTGTACCTGCTTGTGGGAACACTGCAAAATCAGTACTATTATGGTGTGTAACTACATATCGGGACTGCCCCGTAACTATCACTGAAGATGTTTGTTAGACTGTATAAAGGCTGTGTGAAACTTTAAATAAACTGAAGATAAACGAACGGACTACTTCTGTGTCTGTGCATTTTTCTTCCCGAGCGCTCGTCTCCTGCTGAAAAGTCTCCCCTGTAGCTGAAACGCTGACTGGCCTGACTGCCCGATTCACTGGGATCCGAAGGGCTGCTTCAACTGAAGCGTTGTACCTTAACAGTGACCTTGACAGATTTCCCTTCAAATAACCGAGATGTTAGATAGAGTCAGAGGGACATTAGTTATAGAATCAATAGCAAACTGTGATCACAATATGGTCATCTTTGAGGCATTCTTTCTAGAAACAAGGCCCAAGTCTAAAGCAATGGTCTACAATTTTAGAAAAGCAAACCTTGAAGGTATGAGGCGACACTTGGAAGAGGTAGACTGGAGCACACTGGATCAGATTCAGTTGAAAATGGATGGGTATATTTAAGAATATACTACTTGAGGCTCAGGAGAAATTTATACCAAAACTTAGCAAATTGAGGACCAAAAAACATTGGCCAAAATGGTTTAATGGAAGTATGCAAAAAAATTTGAAGAGAGAGAAAATGTGGTATAGCGCATACAAAAGGGATAGAGACTAAACAAAATACAAAGAATATGGTGAACTGCAAATAGATCTTAAGAAAGGGATCAGGAAAGCAAAGAGGGAAATAGAAAGAAACATAGCTCTATAACGAATGCAAAGAGCTTTTTTCAATACTACAACAGCAAGAGGTCAATAAAGGATGAAGTGAAACAGATAGAGGGCAAAAATTGAAGTATTTTGGAAAATGAACAAGATATGGGGTGGGGGTGTGTGGGGTTTCGGCCCAGGGTTGTGTCCTTGAGGACCTTTGCGAAGATCCTCACACCCGTCTTGTTGAGGTGGACGTGGTCATACAGGTGATGTGGCTGGATGTCTCAGTGGTGTGCCAGGTGTACGTTGGGGAGGAGGGCACATATTCGGGACACTTCTGCGTTGATGGCCTGGATGATGTGCAGGGGCACGTCTGTGCGGGGCAGCAGTGTGGAGATGGTGATTTTGGCAGTTGGGAATTCCTCTGTGGCTTTCGTTGCCACCTGTCTCAGGGCTGAGGCCACATCGCCCCTGCGGGCACTCAGGTCGTTAGTGCCGGTGTGGATGAGGATGTGTTTGACCTGGCACAGCCTCCTCTTGGAGAGCAGCTCCAGGGCTCTCTGTGCTGTCGGGCACCAAAGCTTTTCCACTTTTCGCCCAGGGAAGAGGCACCTCTCATCCAGGAACTTCCCATTGGAGTCGCTCAGAATGACCACCTCTGTGTTGACCTGCCACTCCGGGTTTGCGTCGGGAGTGGTGGGGGCAGCGGGTGTGTTTTGAGGGAGTGGCGTTTCAGGGGTTTGTGTATTAGTGGCAGGTCTGGTGATAGTGGGGGTGTCAGGAGTGGTGGGGAGTGTGGGTGGATCAGTGGGTGCGTCAGGGGTTGGAGGTGTTGTGGGGTCAGTGCAGTGCAGTCTCTGTGCTCCAGTGATGTGTAGCTCCTCTCTTAGCTCCTCCAGCTGGCTCTGCAGGCTCCTCAGCTAGCTGTGCTGGGGTGTCCAGGTCAGCTCCTCCCTCGCTCTGCGCAGCTCCGTCCTCAGGGTTTGGCTCTGCTCCTCCAGGTCTCTCACTGCTGCTCTCAGCTCATGGATCTCAGCCTTGTGCTGCATCTTTAGTCTGTGCATCTCATCCCGGAGCTGATCACACAAGGAGGTCTGGGCCAGGGTGCTCAAGGTCTGCTCCCTGAACTCCGCAAACTCCAGCTCCAGCACTGATAGGCATTCCTTTAGTGTTTTAATGTTGCTGGAGAGTTTTGGGGAGACAGGGGGGCAGTCTGTGGGAGATGGGGCACTGTCTGGCTCCGTGTGGCTGGGGGCAGACTGCAGGGTGGCCGGCTCTGGCTCTTGTTTCTCTACCTCAGTCTGCTGCTTTGAGGTGTGGAAGCCGAGAGCTAATTGGTCCAGGCTGCTCTCGCTGCCCTGCACCATGATGGTCCCGTTGTGGTATACATTAAAAGTGAGCATCACACTGTCTGTGTCTTTCTCTACCAGCACTGAGATCTGCCTGCCTCTGCTAATGCCCCTCTTGTTGTTATTGGGGTATGTCTGGCACAGGGTTTTGTGAAAGGCGGTGTAGAACAGTAGATTGTTCTTGACCCTGTTTTCTCCTTTACCGGTGTAGTCTAGGATGAGGGTCTCAGGAGATGCTCTCATCACAGCTTGTTTGTAGTCCTTCTTAGCCTGTGCAGAGCGAATGTCTTCAGGGTATCGGATTTCAAAAGGCAGCTCTGCAGTCAGACTGCTGTTCGATAGATTTCTATCAGTCTCAGTGGCAGTTGGGCTCTCTCCTACTGTCACTCTATTCAAATCGGAGCTCTGCATTTTCATTGGCTGAGTCAACTACTGAGAATGCTTATTTATTTTATTAATACATATTTTTTTGTTTAATTATTTGTCTCTTACCTCCAATTCTTGTCTTCAGCTTTTCTTTTCTGACTTTTCTTCCTGAACTGTCTCTCTGCTTTCTTCTTTTTGTGTTTCTCTTAAAATTATTATTTTTTGAATACTTTTTCTTCTGAATTTCTATTCCATGTCTTCTGTGTATGTTTATAGTGCTATATATTCATTTGTAAATCACAAATTAAATCCGCTTATGTATAAAAACAAATGTTTTTAAGGAGCTCATATTCCTCTCTCTCTCTCTCTCTCTCTCTCTCTCTCTCAATTCATTTCATTTGTATTGTCAAAGCAATTGGACATACATACACATACATACATATACACTCACCTAAAGGATTATTAGGAACACCTGTTCAATTTCTCATTAATGCAATTATCTAATCAACCAATCACATGGCAGTTGCTTCAATGCATTTAGGGGTGTGGTCCTGGTCAAGACAATCTCCTGAACTCCAAACTGAATGTCTGAATGGGAATGAAAGGTGATTTAAGCAATTTTGAGCGTGGCATGGTTGTTGGTGCCAGACGGGCCGGTCTGAGTATTTCACAATCTGCTCAGTTACTGGGATTTTCACGCACAACCATTTCTAGGGTTTACAAAGAATGGTGTGAAAAGGGAAAAACATCCAGTATGCGGCAGTCCTGTGGGCGAAAATGCCTTGTTGATGCTAGAGGTCAGAGGAGAATGGGCCGACTGATTCAAGCTGATAGAAGAGCAACTTTGACTGAAATAACCACTCGTTACAAACAAGGTATGCAGCAAAGCATTTGTGAAGCCACAACACGTACAACCTTGAGGCAGATGGGCTACAACAGCAGAAGACCCCACCGGGTACCACTCATCTCCACTACAAATAGGAAAAAGAGGTGAGACATTCAGATGGTAGAGTCAGAATTTGGCGTAAACAGAATGAGAACATGGATCCATCATGTCTTGTTACCACTGTGCAGGCTGGTGGTGGTGGTGTAATGGTGTGGGGGATGTCTTCTTGGCACACTTTAGGCCCCTAGTGCCAATTGGGCATCGTTTAAATGCTACGGCCTACCTGAGCATTGTTTCTGACCATGTCCATCCCTTTTTGACCACCATGTACCCATCCTCTGATGGCTACTTCCAGCAGGATAATGCACCATGTCACAAAGGTCGAATCATTTCAAATTGGTTTCTTGAACATGACAATGAGTTCACTGTACTAAACTGGCCCCCACAGTCACCAGATCTCAACCCAATAGAGCATCTTTGGGATGTGGTGGAACGGGAGCTTCGTGCCCTGGATGTGCATCCCACAAATCTCCATCAACTGCAAGATGCTATCCTATCAATATGGGCCAACATTTCTAAAGAATGCTTTCAGCACCTTGTTGAAGCAATGCCACGTAGAATTAAAGCAGTTCTGAAGGCGAAAGGGGGTCAAACACAGTATTAGAATGGTGTTCCTAATAATCCTTTAGGTGAGTTCATCGTAGCTCTTAATACTCTCTTTCTGTCTGGAGGAGATATAATTGAAGTATTGTACACATACCCGGCTACTTTCAACACCCATTGCTGCACTGATATTTTTCCCTCCATTTTTCTTTATCCATTTTTTTTTTGCTGGAAGTTCCGTCAATACCCGTCAGTCTTTAAGAGACATCATGCAGCCAGGCCTCTTGGCTTGTGGCCACACCGTCCTGAACGCGCCCGATCTCGTCAGATCTCGGAAACTAAACGGGGCAGGGCCTGGTCAGTACTTGGATGGGAGACCTCCAGGAAATACCTGGTGCTGCAAGCTTTTTACGTCTCCTGGGAAACTTCATCGTAGCTCTTAATACTCTCTATCTGTCTGGAGGTGTTATAATTGAGAAATTGTACACGTACCCGGCTACTTTCATCAGCCTTTGCTGCACTGGTATATTTCCCTCTATTTTTCTTTTTTTTTTTTGCTGGCAGTTCCGTCAATACCCGCCAGCCTTTAAGAGACATCATGCAGCCAGACATCTCGGCTTGCGGCCACACCGTCCTGAACGCGCCCGATCTCGTCAGATCTCGGAAGCTAAACGGGGCAGGACCTGGTCAGTATTTGAATGTGAGACCTCCTGGAAATACCTGGTGCTGCAAGCTTTTACGTCTCCTGGGTAACTTTATCGTAGCTCTTAATACTCTCTATCTGTCTGGAGGAGATATAATTGAAGAATTGTACACGTACCCGGCTACCTTCAACACGCTATGCTGCACTGATATTTTTCCCTCCATTTTTCTTTTTTCTTTTGTTTTTTGCTGGAAGTTCCATCAATACCCTCCAGCCTTTAAGAGACATCATGCAGCCAGGCCTCTTGGCTTGAGGCCACACCGTCCTGAAGACGCAAGATCTCGTCAGATCTTGGAAGAAAAACTGGGCAGGGCCTGGTCAGTAATTGGATGGGTGACCTCCTGGAAATACCAGGTGCTGAAGGCTTTTTACATCTCCTGGGTAACTTCAGCGTAGCTCTTAATACTCTCATTCAGTCTGGAGGAGATATAATTGAAGAATTGTACATGTACACGGCTACTTTCAACACCCTGTCCTACACTGATATTTTTCCCTCCATTTTTCTATTTATTTATTTTTTATTTTTTGCTGGAAGTTCCGTCAATACCCGCCAGCCTTTAAGAGACATCATGCAGCCCGGCCTCTTGGCTTGCGGCCACACCGTCCTGAACACGCCCGATCTCGTTAGATCTCGGAAGCTAAACGGGGCAGGGCCTCATCAGTACTTGGATGGGAGACCTCCTGGAAATACCTGGTGCTGCAAGCTTTTTACGTCTCCTGGGAAACTTCTTCGTAGCTCTTAATACTCTCTATCTGTCTGGAGGAGATATAATTGAAGAATTGTACACGTACCCGGCTACTTTCAACAGCCTTTGCTGCACTGATATTTTTCCGTCCATTTTTCTTTTTTTTTTTTTTTTTTTTTGTTGGAAGTTCCGTCAATACCCGCCAGCCTTTAAGAGACATCATGCAGCCAGCCATCTTGGCTTGCGGCCACACCATCCTGAACGCGCCCGATCTCGTAAGATCTCGGAAGCTAAACGGGGCAGGACCTGGTCAGTACTTGGATGGGAGACCTCCTGGAAATACCTGGTGCTGCAAGCTTTTACGTCTCCTGGTAACTTCATCGTAGCTCTTAATTCTCTCTTTCTGTCTGGAGGAGATATAATTGAAGAATTGTACACGTACCCAGCTACTGTCAACACCCTTTGCTGCACTGATATTTTTCCATCCATTTTTCTTTTTTTTTTTTTTTTTTGCTGGAAGTTCCGTCAATACCCGCCAACCTTTAAGAGACATCATGCAGCCAGGCCTCTTGGCTTGCGGCCACACCGTCCTGAATGCGCCCGATCTCGTCAGATCTCGGAAGCTAAACGGGGCAGGGCCTGGTCAGTACTTGGATGGGAGACCTCCTAGAAATACCAGGTGCTGCAAGCCTTTTACGTCTCCTGGGTAACTTCATCGTAGCTCTTAATACTCTCTTTCTGTCTCCAGGAGATATAATTGAAGAATTGTACACGTACCCGGCTACTTTCAACACCCTTTCCTGCACTGATATTTTTCCCTCCATTTTTCTTTTTTTTTTTTTTTTTTTTTTTTGCTGGAAATTCCGTCAATACCCGCCAGCCTTTAAGAGACATCATGCAGCCAGGCCTTTCGGCTTGTGGCCACACCGTCCTGAACGCGCCCGATCTCGTCAGATCTCGGAAGCTAAACGGGGCAGGACCTGGTCATTTCTTGAATGTGAGACCTCCTGGAAATACCTAGTGCTGCAAGCTTTTACGTCTCCTGGGTAACTTTATCGTAGCTCTTAATACTCTCTATCTTTCTGGAGGAGATATAATTGAAGAATTGTACACGTACCCGGCTACCTTCAACACGCTTTGCTGCACTGATATTTATCCCTCCATTTTTCTTTTTTCTTTTGTTTTTTGCAGGAATTCCATCAATACCCTCCAGCCTTTAAGAGACATCATGCAGCCAGGCCTCTTGGCTTGAGGCCACACCGTCCTGAAGACGCAAGATCTCGTCAGATCTCGGAAGAAAAACTGGGCAGGTCCTGGTCAGTAATTGGATGGGTGACCTCCTGGAAATACCAGGTGCTGAAAGCTTTTTACATCTCCTGGGTAACTTCAGCGTAGCTCTTAATACTCTCATTCAGTCTGGAGGAGATATAATTGAAGTATTGTACACGTACCCGGCTACTTTCAACAGCCTTTGCTGCACTGATATTTTTCCCTCCATTTTCCATTTTTTTTTTTTTTTTTTTTTGCTGGAAGTTCCGTCAATACCCGCCAGCCTTTAAGAGACATCATGCAGCCAGGCCTCTTGGCTTGCGGCCACACCGTCCTGAACGCGCCCGATCTCATCAGATCTCGGAAGCTAACGGGGCAGGGCCTGGTCAGTACTTGGATGGGTGACCTCCTGGAAATACCAGGTGCTGCAAGCTTTTTACGTCTCCTGGGTAACTTCATCATAGGTCTTAATACTCTCTTTCAGTATGTAGGAGATATTATTGAAGAATTGTACACGTACCCGGCTACTTTCAAAACCCTTTGCTACACTGATATTTTTCCCTCCATTTTTCTTTTTTCTTTTTTTATTTGCTGGAAGTTCCGTCAATACCCGCCAGCCTTAAAGAGACATCATGCAGCCGGGCCTCTCGGCTTTCGGCCACACCGTCCTGAATGCGCATGATATCGTCAGATCTCGGAAGCTAAACGGGGCAGGACCTGGTCAGTACTTGAATGTGAGACCACCTGGAAATACCAGGTGCTGCAAGCTTTTACGTCTCCTGGGTAACTTTATCGTAGCTCTTAATACTCTCTTTCAGTCTGCAGGAGATATAATTGAAGAATTGTACACGTACCCGGCTACTTTCAACACCCTTTCCTGCACTGATATTTTTCCCTCCATTTTTCTATTTTTTTTTTTTTTTTTTTTTGCTGGAAGTTCCGTCAATACCCGCCAACCTTTAAGAGACATCATGCAGCCAGCCCTTTCGGCTTGTGGCCACACCGCCCTGAATGCGCCCGATCTCGTCAGATCTCGGAAGCTAAACGGGGCAGGGCCTGGTCAGTACTTGGATGGGAGACCTCCTAGAAATACCAGGTGCTGCAAGCTTTTTACGTCTCCTGGGTAACTTCATCGTAGCTCTTAATACTCTCTTTCTGTCTCCAGGAGATATAATTGAAGAATTGTACACGTACCCGACTACTTTCAACACCCTTTGCTGCACTGATATTTTTCCCTCAATTTTTCTATTTTGTTTTTATTTTTTATTTGCTGGAAGTTCCGTCAATACCCTCAAGCCTTTAAGAGACATCATGCAGTCAGGCCTCTTGCTTGCGACCACACCGTCCTAAACGCCCCCAATCTCGTCAGATCTCGGAAGCTAAACGGGGCAGGGCCTGGTCAGTACTTGGATTGTTGACATCCTGGAAATACCAGGTGCTGCAAGCTTTTTACGTCTCCTGGGTAACTTCATCGTAGCTCTTAATACTCTCTTTCAGTCTGGAGGAGATATAATTGAAGAATTGTACACGTACCCGGCTACTTTCAACACCCTTTGCTGCACTGATATTTTTGCCTCCGTTTTTCTTTTTTTTTTTTTTTTTTTTTTTTTTTGCTAGAAGTTCCGTCAATACCCGCCAGCCTTTAAGAGACATCATGCAGCCAGGCCTCTCGGCTTGCGGCCACACCGTCCTAAACGCCCCCAATCTCGTCAGCTCTCGGAAACTAAACGGGGCAGGACCTGGTCAGTACTTGGATGGGAGACCTCCTGGAAGTACCAGGTGCTGCAAGCTGTTTACGTCACCTGGGGAACTTCGTCGTTGCTTTTAATACTCTCTTTCTGTCTGGAGGAGATTTAATTGAAGAATTGTACACGTACCCGGCTACTTTCAACACCCTTTGCTGCACTGATATTTTTCCCTCAATTTTTCTATTTTGTTTTTATTTTTTTTTTGCTGGAAGTTCCGTCAATACCCTCAAGCCTTTAAGAGACATCATGCAGTCAGGCCTCTTGCTTGCGACCACACCGTCCTAAACGCCCCCAATCTCGTCAGATCTCGGAAGCTAAACGGGGCAGGGCCTGGTCAGTACTTGGATTGTTGACATCCTGGAAATACCAGGTGCTGCAAGCTTTTTACGTCTCCTGGGAAACTTCATCGTAGCTCTTAATACTCTCTTTCAGTCTGGAGGAGATATAATTGAAGAATTGTACACGTACCCGGCTACTTTCAACACCCTTTGCTGCACTGATATTTTTGCCTCCGTTTTTCTTTTTTTTTTTTTGTTTTTTTTTTTTGCTAGAAGTTCCGTCAATACCCGCCAGCCTTTAAGAGACATCATGCAGCCAGGCCTCTCGGCTTGCGGCCACACCGTCCTAAACGCCCCCAATCTCGTCAGATCTCGGAAACTAAACGGGGCAGGACCTGGTCAGTACTTGGATGGGAGACCTCCTGGAAGTACCAGGTGCTGCAAGCTGTTTACGTCACCTGGGGAACTTCGTCGTTGCTTTTAATACTCTCTTTCTGTCTGGAGGAGATTTAATTGAAGAATTGTACACGTTCCCGGCTACTTTCAACACCCTTTACTGCACAGATATTTTTCCCTCCATTTTTCTTTTTTCATTTTTTTTTGCTGGAAGTTCTGTCAATACCCTCCAGCCATTAAGAGACATCATGCAGCCAGGCCTCTTGGCTTGCGGCCACACCGTCCTGAACGTGCCCGATCTCGTCAGACCTTGGAAACTAAACGGGCCAGGGCCTGGTTAGTACTTGGATGGGTGACCTCCTGGAAATACCAGGTGATGCAAGCTTTTTACGTCTCCTGGGTAACTTTATCGTAGCTCTTAATACTCTCTTTCAGTCTGGAGGAGATATAATTGAAGAATTGTACACGTACCCGGCTACTTTCAACACCCTTTCCTGCACTGATATTTTTCCCTCCATTTTTCTTTTTTTTTTTTTTTTTTTTTGCTGGAAATTCCGTCAATACCCGCCAGCCTTTAAGAGACATTATGCAGCCAGGCCTCTTGGCTTGCGGCCACACCGTCCTTAACGCGCCCGATCTCGTCAGATCTCGGAAGCTAAACGGGGCAGGGCCTGGTCAGTACTTGGATGGGAGACCTCCTAGAAATACCAGGTGCTGCAAGCTCTTTACGTCTCCTGGGTAACTTCATCGTAGCTCTTAATACTCTCTTTCAGTCTGCAGGAGATATAATTGAAGAATTGTACATGTACCCGGCTACTTTCAACACCCTTTGCTGCACTGGTATTTTTCCCTCCATTTTTAATTTTTTTGTTTGCTGGCAGTTCCGTCAATACCCGCCAGCCTTTAAGAGACATCATGCAGCCAGACATCTCGGCTTGCGTCCACACCATCCTGAACACGCCCGATCTCGTCAGATCTCGGAAGCTAAACGGGGCAGGACCTGGTCAGTACTTGAATGTGAGACCTCCTGGAAGTACCTGGTGCTGCAAGCTTTTTCGTCTCCTGGGTAACTTTATCTTAGCTCTTAATACTCTCTATCTGTCTGGAGGAGATATAATTGAAGTATTGTACACGTACCCAGCTACTGTCAACACCCGTTGCTGCACTGATATTTTTCCCTCCATTTTTCTATTTTTTTTTTTTTTTTGCTGGAAGTTCCGTCAATACCCGCCAGCCTTTAAGATACATCATGCAGCCAGGCCTCTTGGTTTGCGGCCACACCGTCTTGAACGCGCCCGATCTCAACAGATCTTGGAAGCTAAACGGGGCAGGACCTGGTCAGTACTTGAATGTGAGACCTCCTGGAAAAACTAGGTGCTGCCAGCTTTTTACGTCTCCTGGGGAACTTCATCGTAGCTCTTAATACTCTCTTTCTGTCTGGAGGAGATATAATTGAAGAATTGTACACGTACCCGGCTACTTTCAACACCCTTTGCTGCACTGGTATTTTTCCCTCCATTTTTAATTTTTTTGTTTGCTGGCAGTTCCGTCAATACCCGCCAGCCTTTAAGAGACATTATGCAGCCAGGCCTCTTGGCTTGTGGCCACACCGTCCTTAACGCGCCCGATCTCGTCAGATCTCGGAAGCTAAACGGGGCAGGGCCTGGTCAGTACTTGGATGGGAGACCTCCTAGAAATACCAGGTGCTGCAAGCTCTTTACGTCTCCTGGGAACTTCATCGTAGCTCTTAATACTCTCTTTCAGTCTGCAGGAGATATAATTGAAGAATTGTACACGTACCCGGCTACTTTCAACACCCTTTCCTACACTGATATTTTTCCCTCCATTTTTCTTTTTTTTTTTTTTTTTGCTGGAAATTCCGTCAATACCCGCCAGCCTTTAAGAGACATCATGCAGCCAGGCCTTTCGGCTTGTGGCCACACCGTCCTGAACGCGCCCGATCTCGTCAGATCTCGGAAGCTAAACGGGGCAGGACCTGGTCATTTCTTGAATGTGAGACCTCCTGGAAATACCTAGTGCTGCAAGCTTTTACGTCTCCTGGGTAACTTTATCGTAGCTCTTAATACTCTCTATCTGTCTGGAGGAGATATAATTGAAGAATTGTACACGTACCCGGCTACCTTCAACACGCTTTGCTGCACTGATATTTATCCCTCCATTTTTCTTTTTTCTTTTGTTTTTTGCAGGAATTCCATCAATACCCTCCAGCCTTTAAGAGACATCATGCAGCCAGGCCTCTTGGCTTGAGGCCACACCGTCCTGAAGACGCAAGATCTCGTCAGATCTCGGAAGAAAAACTGGGCAGGTCCTGGTCAGTAATTGGATGGGTGACCTCCTGGAAATACCAGGTGCTGCAAGCTTTTTACGTCTCCTGGGAAACTTCATCGTAGCTCTTAATACTCTCTTTCAGTCTGGAGGAGATATAATTGAAGAATTGTACACGTACCCGGCTACTTTCAACACCCTTTGCTGCACTGATATTTTTGCCTCCATTTTTCTTTTTTTTTTTTTTTTTTTTTTTTTTTGCTAGAAGTTCCGTCAATACCCGCCAGCCTTTAAGAGACATCATGCAGCCAGGCCTCTCGGCTTGCGGCCACACCGTCCTAAACGCCCCCAATCTCGTCAGATCTCGGAAACTAAACGGGGCAGGACCTGGTCAGTACTTGGATGGGAGACCTCCTGGAAGTACCAGGTGCTGCAAGCTGTTTACGTCACCTGGGGAACTTCGTCGTTGCTTTTAATACTCTCTTTCTGTCTGGAGGAGATTTAATTGAAGAATTGTACACGTACCCGGCTACTTTCAACACCCTTTACTGCACAGATATTTTTCCCTCCATTTTTCTTTTTTCATTTTTTTTTGCTGGAAGTTCTGTCAATACCCTCCAGCCATTTAGAGACATCATGCAGCCAGGCCTCTTGGCTTGCGGCCACACCGTCCTGAACGCGCCCGATCTCGTCAGACCTTGGAAACTAAACGGGCCAGGGCCTGGTTAGTACTTGAATGGGTGACCTCCTGGAAATACCAGGTGATGCAAGCTTTTTACGTCTCCTGGGTAACTTTATCGTATCTCTTAATACTCTCTTTCTGTCTGGAGGAGATATAATTGAAGAATTGTACACGTACCCGGCTACTTTCAACACCCTTTGCTGCACTGGTATTTTTCCCTCCATTTTTAATTTTTTTGTTTGCTGGCAGTTCCGTCAATACCCGCCAGCCTTTAAGAGACATTATGCAGCCAGGCCTCTTGGCTTGCGGCCACACCGTCCTTAACGCGCCCGATCTCGTCAGATCTCGGAAGCTAAACGGGGCAGGGCCTGGTCAGTACTTGGATGGGAGACCTCCTAGAAATACCAGGTGCTGCAAGCTCTTTACGTCTCCTGGGTAACTTCATCGTAGCTCTTAATACTCTCTTTCAGTCTGCAGGAGATATAATTGAAGAATTGTACATGTACCCGGCTACTTTCAACACCCTTTGCTGCACTGGTATTTTTCCCTCCATTTTTAATTTTTTTGTTTGCTGGCAGTTCCGTCAATACCCGCCAGCCTTTAAGAGACATCATGCAGCCAGACATCTCGGCTTGCGGCCACACCATCCTGAACACGCCCGATCTCGTCAGATCTCGGAAGCTAAACGGGGCAGGACCTGGTCAGTACTTGAATGTGAGACCTCCTGGAAGTACCTGGTGCTGCAAGCTTTTACGTCTCCTGGGTAACTTTATCTTAGCTCTTAATACTCTCTATCTGTCTGGAGGAGATATAATTGAAGTATTGTACACGTACCCAGCTACTGTCAACACCCGTTGCTGCACTGATATTTTTCCCTCCATTTTTCTATTTTTTTTTTTTTTTTGCTGGAAGTTCCGTCAATACCCGCCAGCCTTTAAGATACATCATGCAGCCAGGCCTCTTGGTTTGCGGCCACACCGTCTTGAACGCGCCCGATCTCAACAGATCTTGGAAGCTAAACGGGGCAGGACCTGGTCAGTACTTGAATGTGAGACCTCCTGGAAAAACTAGGTGCTGCCAGCTTTTTACGTCTCCTGGGGAACTTCATCGTAGCTCTTAATACTCTCTTTCTGTCTGGAGGAGATATAATTGAAGAATTGTACACGTACCCGGCTACTTTCAACACCCTTTGCTGCACTGGTATTTTTCCCTCCATTGTTAATTTTTTTGTTTGCTGGCAGTTCCGTCAATACCCGCCAGCCTTTAAGAGACATTATGCAGCCAGGCCTCTTGGCTTGCGGCCACACCGTCCTTAACGCGCCCGATCTCGTCAGATCTCGGAAGCTAAACGGGGCAGGGCCTGGTCAGTACTTGGATGGGAGACCTCCTAGAAATACCAGTTGCTGCAAGCTCTTTACGTCTCCTGGGTAACTTCATCGTAGCTCTTAATACTCTCTTTCAGTCTGCAGGAGATATAATTGAAGAATTGTACACGTACCCGGCTACTTTCAACACCCTTTCCTACACTGATATTTTTCCCTCCATTTTTCTTTTTTTTTTTTTTTTTTGCTGGAAATTCCGTCAATACCCGCCAGCCTTTAAGAGACATCATGCAGCCAGACATCTCGGCTTGCGGCCACACCATCCTGAACACGCCCGATCTCGTCAGATCTCGGAAGCTAAACGGGGCAGGACCTGGTCAGTACTTGAATGTGAGACCTCCTGGAAATACCTGGTGCTGCAAGCTTTAACGTCTCCTGGGTAACTTTATCTTAGCTCTTAATACTCTCTATCTGTCTGGAGGAGATATAATTGAAGTATTGTACACGTACCCAGCTACTGTCAACACCCGTTGCTGCACTGATATTTTTCCCTCCATTTTTCTTTATCCATTTTTTTTTTGCTGGAAGTTCCGTCAATACCCGTCAGTCTTTAAGAGACATCATGCAGCCAGGCCTCTTGGCTTGTGGCCACACCGTCCTGAACGCGCCCGATCTCGTCAGATCTCGGAAACTAAACGGGGCAGGGCCTGGTCAGTATTTGGATGGGAGACCTCCAGGAAATACCTGGTGCTGCAAGCTTTTTACGTCTCCTGGGAAACTTCATCGTAGCTCTTAATACTCTCTATCTGTCTGGAGGTGTTATAATTGAGAAATTGTACACGTACCCGGCTACTTTCATCAGCCTTTGCTGCACTGGTATATTTCCCTCTATTTTTCTTTTTTTTTTTTGCTGGCAGTTCCGTCAATACCCGCCAGCCTTTAAGAGACATCATGCAGCCAGACATCTCGGCTTGCGGCCACACCGTCCTGAACGCGCCCGATCTCGTCAGATCTCGGAAGCTAAACGGGGCAGGACCTGGTCAGTATTTGAATGTGAGACCTCCTGGAAATACCTGGTGCTGCAAGCTTTTACGTCTCCTGGGTAACTTTATCGTAGCTCTTAATACTCTCTATCTGTCTGGAGGAGATATAATTGAAGAATTGTACACGTACCCGGCTACCTTCAACACGCTATGCTGCACTGATATTTTTCCCTCCATTTTTCTTTTTTCTTTTGTTTTTTGCTGGAAGTTCCATCAATACCCTCCAGCCTTTAAGAGACATCATGCAGCCAGGCCTCTTGGCTTGAGGCCACACCGTCCTGAAGACGCAAGATCTCGTCAGATCTTGGAAGAAAAACTGGGCAGGGCCTGGTCAGTAATTGGATGGGTGACCTCCTGGAAATACCAGGTGCTGAAGGCTTTTTACATCTCCTGGGTAACTTCAGCGTAGCTCTTAATACTCTCATTCAGTCTGGAGGAGATATAATTGAAGAATTGTACATGTACACGGCTACTTTCAACACCCTGTCCTACACTGATATTTTTCCCTCCATTTTTCTATTTATTTATTTTTTATTTTTTGCTGGAAGTTCCGTCAATACCCGCCAGCCTTTAAGAGACATCATGCAGCCCGGCCTCTTGGCTTGCGGCCACACCGTCCTGAACACGCCCGATCTCGTTAGATCTCGGAAGCTAAACGGGGCAGGGCCTCATCAGTACTTGGATGGGAGACCTCCTGGAAATACCTGGTGCTGCAAGCTTTTTACGTCTCCTGGGAAACTTCATCGTAGCTCTTAATACTCTCTATCTGTCTGGAGGAGATATAATTGAAGAATTGTACACGTACCCGGCTACTTTCAACAGCCTTTGCTGCACTGATATTTTTCCGTCCATTTTTCTTTTTTTTTTTTTTTTTTTTTGTTGGAAGTTCCGTCAATACCCGCCAGCCTTTAAGAGACATCATGCTGCCAGGCCTCTTGGCTTGCAGCCACACCGTCCTGAGCGCGCCCGATCTCATCAGATCTCGGAAGCTAACGGGGCAGGGCCTGGTCAGTACTTGGATGGGTGACCTCCTAAAAATACCAGGTGCTGCAAGCTTTTTACGTCTCCTGGGTAACTTCATCATAGCTCTTAATACTCTCTTTCAGTCTGTAGGAGATATTATTGAAGAATTGTACACGTACCCGGCTACTTTCAAAACCCTTTGCTGCACTGATATTTTTCCCTCCATTTTTCTTTTTTCTTTTTTTTTTTGCTGGAAGTTCCATCAATACCCGCCAGCCTTAAAGAGACATCATGCAGCCGGGCCTCTCGGCTTTCGGGCACACCGTCCTGAACGCGCATGATATCGTCAGATCTCGGAAACTAAACGGTGCAGGACTTGGTCAGTACTTGAATGTGAGACCTCCTGGAAATACCAGGTGCTGCAAGCTTTTACGTCTCCTGGGTAACTTTATCGTAGCTCTTAATACTCTCTTTCTGTCTCCAGGAGATATAATTGAAGAATTGTACACGTACCCGGCTACTTTCAACACCCTTTGCTGCACTGGTAAATTTCCCTCTATTTTTCTTTTTTTTTTTTGCTGGCAGTTCCGTCAATACCCGCCAGCCTTTAAGAGACATCATGCAGCCAGACATCTCGGCTTGCGGCCACACCGTCCTGAACGCGCCCGATCTTGTCAGATCTCGGAAGCTAAACGGGGCAGGACCTGGTCAGTACTTGAATGTGAGACCTCCTGGAAATACCAGGTGCTGCAAGCTTTTACGTCTCCTGGGTAACTTTATCGTAGCTCTTAATACTCTCTCTCTGTCTGGAGGAGATATAATTGAAGTATTGTACACGTATCCAGCTACTGTCAACACCCTTTGCTGCACTGATATTTTTCCATCCATTTTTCTTTTTTTTTTTCGTTGGCAGTTCCGTCAATACCCGCCAGCCTTTAAGAGACATCATGCAGCCAGGCATCTTGGCTTGCGGCCACACCATCCTGAACGCGCCCGATCTCGTCAGATCTCGGAAGCTAAACGGGGCAGGGCTTGGTCAGTACTTGGATGGGAGAACTCCTAGAAATACCAGGTGCTGCAAGCTTTTTACGTCTCCTGGTAACTTCATCGTAGCTCTTAATACTCTCTTTCTGTCTCCAGGAGATATAATTGAAGAATTGTACACGTACCCGGCTACTTTCAACACCCTTTCCTGCACTGATATTTTTCCCTTCATTTTTCTTTTTTTTTTTTTTTTTTTTTGCTGGAAATTCCGTCAATACCCGCCAGCCTTTAAGAGACATCATGCAGCCAGGCATCTCGGCTTGCGGCCACACCATCCTGAACTCGCCCGATCTCGTCAGATCTTGGAAGCTAAACGGGGCAGGACCTGGTCGGTACATGAATGTGAGACCTCCTGGAAATACCTGGTGCTGCAAGCTTTTACGTCTCCTGGGTAACTTTATCGTAGCTCTTAATACTCTCTATCTGTCTGGAGGAGATATAATTGAAGTATTGTACACGTACCCAGCTACTGTCAACACCCTTTGCTGCACTGATATTTTTCCATCCATTTTTCTTTTTTTTTTTTTTTTTTGCTGGAAGTTCCGTCAATACTTGCCAGCCTTTAAGAGACATCATGCAGCCAGGCCTCTTGGCTTGCGGCCACACCGTCCTGAACGCGCCCGATCTCGTCAGATCTCGGAAGGTAAAAGGGGCAGGGCCTGGTCAGTACTTGGATGGGTGACTTCCTGGAAATACCTGGTGCTGCAAGCTTTTTTGTCTCCTGGGTAACTTCATCGTAGCTCTTAGTACTCTCTTTCTGTCTGGAGGAGATATAATTGAAGTATTGTACACGTACACGGCTACTTTCAACAGCCTTTGCTGCACTGATATTTTTCCCTCCATTTTTCTTTTTTTTTTTTGCTGGAAGTTCGTCAATATCCGCCAACCTTTAAGAGACATCATGCAGCCAGGCCTCTCGGCTTGTGGCCACACCGTCCTGAATGCGCCCGATCTCGTAAGATCTCGGAAGCTAAATGGGGCAGGGCCTGGTCAGTACTTGGATGGCTGACCTCCTAGAAATACCAGGTGCTGCAAGCTTTTTACGTCTCCTGGGTAACTTCATCGTAGCTCTTAATACTCTCTTTCTGTCTGGAGGAGACATAATTGAAGTATTGTACACGTACCCAGCTACTGTCAACACCCTTTGCTGCACTGATATTTTTCCATCCATTTTTTTTTTTTTTTTTTTTTTTTTTTTGCTGGAAGTTCCGTCAATACCCGCCAACCTTTAAGAGACATCATGCAGCCAGGCCTCTCGGCTTGTGGCCACACCGTCCTGAATGCGCCCGATCTCGTCAGATCTCGGAAACTAAACGGGGCAGGGCCTGGTCAGTACTTGGATGGGAGACCTCCAGGAAATACCTGGTGCTGCAAGCTTTTTACGTCTCCTGGGAAATTTCATCGTAGCTCTTAATACTCTCTATCTGTCTGGAGGTGTTATAATTGAGAAATTGTACACGTACCCGGCTACTTTCATCAGCCTTTGCTGCACTGGTATATTTCCCTCTATTTTTCTTTTTTTTTTTTGCTGGCAGTTCCGTCAATACCCGCCAGCCTTTAAGAGACATCATGCAGCCAGACATCTCGGCTTGCGGCCACACCGTCCTGAACGCGCCCGATCTCGTCAGATCTCGGAAGCTAAACGGGGCAGGACCTGGTCAGTACTTGAATGTGAGACCTCCTGGAAATACCTGGTGCTGCAAGCTTTTACGTCTCCTGGGTAACTTTATCGTAGCTCTTAATACTCTCTATCTGTCTGGAGGAGATATAATTGAAGTATTGTACACGTACCCGGCTACCTTCAACACGCTATGCTGCACTGATATTTTTCCCTCCATTTTTCTTTTTTCTTTTGTTTTTTGCTGGAAGTTCCATCAATACCCTCCAGCCTTTAAGAGACATCATGCAGCCAGGCCTCTTGGCTTGAGGCCACACCGTCCTGAAGACGCAAGATCTCGTCAGATCTCGGAAGAAAAACTGGGCAGGGCCTGGTCAGTAATTGGATGGGTGACCTCCTGGAAATACCAGGTGCTGAAGGCTTTTTACATCTCCTGGGTAACTTCAGCGTAGCTCTTAATACTCTCATTCAGTCTGGAGGAGATATAATTGAAGAATTGTACATGTACACGGCTACTTTCAACACCCTGTCCTACACTGATATTTTTCCCTCCATTTTTCTATTTATTTATTTTTTATTTTTTGCTGGAAGTTCCGTCAATACCCGCCAGCCTTTAAGAGACATCATGCAGCCCGGCCTCTTGGCTTGCGGCCACACCGTCCTGAACACGCCCGATCTCGTTAGATCTCGGAAGCTAAACGGGGCAGGGCCTCATCAGTACTTGGATGGGAGACCTCCTGGAAATACCTGGTGCTGCAAGCTTTTTACGTCTCCTGGGAAACTTCATCGTAGCTCTTAATACTCTCTATCTGTCTGGAGGAGATATAATTGAAGAATTGTACACGTACCCGGCTACTTTCAACAGCCTTTGCTGCACTGATATTTTTCCGTCCATTTTTCTTTTTTTTTTTTTTTTTTTTTGCTGGAAGTTCCATCAATACCCGCCAGCCTTTAAGAGACATCATGCTGCCAGGCCTCTTGGCTTGCGGCCACACCGTCCTGAACGCGCCCGATCTCATCAGATCTCGGAAGCTAACGGGGCAGGGCCTGGTCAGTACTTGGATGGGTGACCTCCTGGAAATACCAGGTGCTGCAAGCTTTTTACGTCTCCTGGGTAACTTCATCATAGCTCTTAATACTCTCTTTCAGTCTCCAGGAGATATAATTGAAGAATTGTACACGTACCCGGCTACTTTCAACACCCTTTGCTGCACTGGTAAATTTCCCTCTATTTTTCTTTTTTTTTTTTGCTGGCAGTTCCGTCAATACCCGCCAGCCTTTAAGAGACATCATGCAGCCAGACATTTCGGCTTGCGGCCACACCGTCCTGAACGCGCCCGATCTTGTCAGATCTCGGAAGCTAAACGGGGCAGGACCTGGTCAGTACTTGAATGTGAGACCTCCTGGAAATACCAGGTGCTGCAAGCTTTTACGTCTCCTGGGTAACTTTATCGTAGCTCTTAATTCTCTCTTTCTGTCTGGAGGAGATATAATTGAAGAATTGTACACGTACCCAGCTACTGTCAACACCCTTTGCTGCACTGATATTTTTCCATCCATTTTTCTTTTTTTTTTTCGCTGGCAGTTCCGTCAATACCCGCCAGCCTTTAAGAGACATCATGCAGCCAGGCATCTTGGCTTGCGGCCACACCATCCTGAACGCGCCCGATCTCGTCAGATCTCGGAAGCTAAACGGGGCAGGGCCTGGTCAGTACTTGGATGGGAGAACTCCTAGAAATACCAGGTGCTGCAAGCTTTTTACGTCTCCTGGTAACTTCATCGTAGCTCTTAATACTCTCTTTCTGTCTCCAGGAGATATAATTGAAGAATTGTACACGTACCCGGCTACTTTCAACACCCTTTGCTGCACTGGTATATTTCCCTCTATTTTTCTTTTTTTTTTTGGCTGGCAGTTCCGTCAATACCCGCCAGCCTTTAAGAGACATCATGCAGCCAGGCATCTCGGCTTGCGGCCACACCATCCTGAACGCGCCCGATCTCGTCAGATCTCGGAAGCTAAACGGGGCAGGACCTGGTCAGTACATGAATGTGAGACCTCCTGGAAATACCTAGTGCTGCAAGCTTTTACGTCTCCTGGGTAACTTTATCGTAGCTCTTAATACTCTCTCTCTGTCTGGAGGAGATATAATTGAAGTATTGTACACGTATCCAGCTACTGTCAACACCCTTTGCTGCACTGATATTTTTCCATCCATTTTTCTTTTTTTTTTTTTTTTTTTTTTTTTTTTTTTTGCTGGAAGTTCCGTCAATACCCGCCAACCTTTAAGAGACATCATGCAGCCAGGCCTCTCGGCTTGCGGCCACACCGTCCTGAACGCGCCCGATCTCGTAAGATCTCGGAAGCTA
This sequence comes from Amia ocellicauda, assembly GCF_036373705.1. Classification (NCBI taxonomy): domain Eukaryota; kingdom Metazoa; phylum Chordata; class Actinopteri; order Amiiformes; family Amiidae; genus Amia; species Amia ocellicauda. The sequence continues at coordinate 42,761,039 of NC_089859.1, forward strand.
AACGGGGCAGGACCTGGTCAGTACTTGGATGGGAGACCTCCTGGAAATACCTGGTGCTGCAAGCTTTTACGTCTCCTGGGTAACTTTATCGTAGCTCTTAATTCTCTCTTTCTGTCTGGAGGAGATATAATTGAAGAATTGTACACGTACCCAGCTACTGTCAACACCCTTTGCTGCACTGATATTTTTCCATCCATTTTTCTTTTTTTTTTTCGCTGGCAGTTCCGTCAATACCCGCCAGCCTTTAAGAGACATCATGCAGCCAGGCATCTTGGCTTGCGGCCACACCATCCTGAACGCGCCCGATCTCGTCAGATCTCGGAAGCTAAACGGGGCAGGGCCTGGTCAGTACTTGGATGGGAGAACTCCTAGAAATACCAGGTGCTGCAAGCTTTTTACGTCTCCTGGTAACTTCATCGTAGCTCTTAATACTCTCTTTCTGTCTCCAGGAGATATAATTGAAGAATTGTACACGTACCCGGCTACTTTCAACACCCTTTGCTGCACTGGTATATTTCCCTCTATTTTTCTTTTTTTTTTTGGCTGGCAGTTCCGTCAATACCCGCCAGCCTTTAAGAGACATCATGCAGCCAGGCATCTCGGCTTGCGGCCACACCATCTTGAACGCGCCCGATCTCGTCAGATCTCGGAAGCTAAACGGGGCAGGACCTGGTCAGTACATGGATGTGAGACCTCCTGGAAATACCTAGTGCTGCAAGCTTTTACGTCTCCTGGGTAACTTTATCGTAGCTCTTAATACTCTCTCTCTGTCTGGAGGAGATATAATTGAAGTATTGTACACGTATCCAGCTACTGTCAACACCCTTTGCTGCACTGATATTTTTCCATCCATTTTTCTTTTTTTTTTTTTTTTTGCTGGAAGTTCCGTCAATACCCGCCAACCTTTAAGAGACATCATGCAGCCAGGCCTCTCGGCTTGCGGCCACACCGTCCTGAACGCGCCCGATCTCGTAAGATCTCGGAAGCTAAACGGGGCAGGACCTGGTCAGTACTTGGATGGGAGACCTCCTGGAAATACCTGGTGCTGCAAGCTTTTACGTCTCCTGGGTAACTTTATCGTAGCTCTTAATTCTCTCTTTCTGTCTGGAGGAGATATAATTGAAGAATTGTACACGTACCCAGCTACTGTCAACACCCTTTGCTGCACTGATATTTTTCCATCCATTTTTCTTTTTTTTTTTCGCTGGCAGTTCCGTCAATACCCGCCAGCCTTTAAGAGACATCATGCAGCCAGCCATCTTGGCTTGCGGCCACACCATCCTGAACGCGCCCGATCTCGTAAGATCTCGGAAGCTAAACGGGGCAGGACCTGGTCAGTACTTGGATGGGAGACCTCCTGGAAATACCTGGTGCTGCAAGCTTTTACGTCTCCTGGTAACTTCATCGTAGCTCTTAATTCTCTCTTTCTGTCTGGAGGAGATATAATTGAAGAATTGTACACGTACCCAGCTACTGTCAACACCCTTTGCTGCACTGATATTTTTCCATCCATTTTTCTTTTTTTTTTTTTTTTTTGCTGGAAGTTCCGTCAATACCCGCCAACCTTTAAGAGACATCATGCAGCCAGGCCTCTTGGCTTGCGGCCACACCGTCCTGAATGCGCCCGATCTCGTCAGATCTCGGAAGCTAAACGGGGCAGGGCCTGGTCAGTACTTGGATGGGAGACCTCCTAGAAATACCAGGTGCTGCAAGCCTTTTACGTCTCCTGGGTAACTTCATCGTAGCTCTTAATACTCTCTTTCTGTCTCCAGGAGATATAATTGAAGAATTGTACACGTACCCGGCTACTTTCAACACCCTTTCCTGCACTGATATTTTTCCCTCCATTTTTCTTTTTTTTTTTTTTTTTTTTTTTTGCTGGAAATTCCGTCAATACCCGCCAGCCTTTAAGAGACATCATGCAGCCAGGCCTTTCGGCTTGTGGCCACACCGTCCTGAACGCGCCCGATCTCGTCAGATCTCGGAAGCTAAACGGGGCAGGACCTGGTCATTTCTTGAATGTGAGACCTCCTGGAAATACCTAGTGCTGCAAGCTTTTACGTCTCCTGGGTAACTTTATCGTAGCTCTTAATACTCTCTATCTTTCTGGAGGAGATATAATTGAAGAATTGTACACGTACCCGGCTACCTTCAACACGCTTTGCTGCACTGATATTTATCCCTCCATTTTTCTTTTTTCTTTTGTTTTTTGCAGGAATTCCATCAATACCCTCCAGCCTTTAAGAGACATCATGCAGCCAGGCCTCTTGGCTTGAGGCCACACCGTCCTGAAGACGCAAGATCTCGTCAGATCTCGGAAGAAAAACTGGGCAGGTCCTGGTCAGTAATTGGATGGGTGACCTCCTGGAAATACCAGGTGCTGAAAGCTTTTTACATCTCCTGGGTAACTTCAGCGTAGCTCTTAATACTCTCATTCAGTCTGGAGGAGATATAATTGAAGTATTGTACACGTACCCGGCTACTTTCAACAGCCTTTGCTGCACTGATATTTTTCCCTCCATTTTCCATTTTTTTTTTTTTTTTTTTTTGCTGGAAGTTCCGTCAATACCCGCCAGCCTTTAAGAGACATCATGCAGCCAGGCCTCTTGGCTTGCGGCCACACCGTCCTGAACGCGCCCGATCTCATCAGATCTCGGAAGCTAACGGGGCAGGGCCTGGTCAGTACTTGGATGGGTGACCTCCTGGAAATACCAGGTGCTGCAAGCTTTTTACGTCTCCTGGGTAACTTCATCATAGGTCTTAATACTCTCTTTCAGTATGTAGGAGATATTATTGAAGAATTGTACACGTACCCGGCTACTTTCAAAACCCTTTGCTACACTGATATTTTTCCCTCCATTTTTCTTTTTTCTTTTTTTATTTGCTGGAAGTTCCGTCAATACCCGCCAGCCTTAAAGAGACATCATGCAGCCGGGCCTCTCGGCTTTCGGCCACACCGTCCTGAATGCGCATGATATCGTCAGATCTCGGAAGCTAAACGGGGCAGGACCTGGTCAGTACTTGAATGTGAGACCACCTGGAAATACCAGGTGCTGCAAGCTTTTACGTCTCCTGGGTAACTTTATCGTAGCTCTTAATACTCTCTTTCAGTCTGCAGGAGATATAATTGAAGAATTGTACACGTACCCGGCTACTTTCAACACCCTTTCCTGCACTGATATTTTTCCCTCCATTTTTCTATTTTTTTTTTTTTTTTTTTTTGCTGGAAGTTCCGTCAATACCCGCCAACCTTTAAGAGACATCATGCAGCCAGCCCTTTCGGCTTGTGGCCACACCGCCCTGAATGCGCCCGATCTCGTCAGATCTCGGAAGCTAAACGGGGCAGGGCCTGGTCAGTACTTGGATGGGAGACCTCCTAGAAATACCAGGTGCTGCAAGCTTTTTACGTCTCCTGGGTAACTTCATCGTAGCTCTTAATACTCTCTTTCTGTCTCCAGGAGATATAATTGAAGAATTGTACACGTACCCGACTACTTTCAACACCCTTTGCTGCACTGATATTTTTCCCTCAATTTTTCTATTTTGTTTTTATTTTTTATTTGCTGGAAGTTCCGTCAATACCCTCAAGCCTTTAAGAGACATCATGCAGTCAGGCCTCTTGCTTGCGACCACACCGTCCTAAACGCCCCCAATCTCGTCAGATCTCGGAAGCTAAACGGGGCAGGGCCTGGTCAGTACTTGGATTGTTGACATCCTGGAAATACCAGGTGCTGCAAGCTTTTTACGTCTCCTGGGTAACTTCATCGTAGCTCTTAATACTCTCTTTCAGTCTGGAGGAGATATAATTGAAGAATTGTACACGTACCCGGCTACTTTCAACACCCTTTGCTGCACTGATATTTTTGCCTCCGTTTTTCTTTTTTTTTTTTTTTTTTTTTTTTTTTGCTAGAAGTTCCGTCAATACCCGCCAGCCTTTAAGAGACATCATGCAGCCAGGCCTCTCGGCTTGCGGCCACACCGTCCTAAACGCCCCCAATCTCGTCAGCTCTCGGAAACTAAACGGGGCAGGACCTGGTCAGTACTTGGATGGGAGACCTCCTGGAAGTACCAGGTGCTGCAAGCTGTTTACGTCACCTGGGGAACTTCGTCGTTGCTTTTAATACTCTCTTTCTGTCTGGAGGAGATTTAATTGAAGAATTGTACACGTACCCGGCTACTTTCAACACCCTTTGCTGCACTGATATTTTTCCCTCAATTTTTCTATTTTGTTTTTATTTTTTTTTTGCTGGAAGTTCCGTCAATACCCTCAAGCCTTTAAGAGACATCATGCAGTCAGGCCTCTTGCTTGCGACCACACCGTCCTAAACGCCCCCAATCTCGTCAGATCTCGGAAGCTAAACGGGGCAGGGCCTGGTCAGTACTTGGATTGTTGACATCCTGGAAATACCAGGTGCTGCAAGCTTTTTACGTCTCCTGGGAAACTTCATCGTAGCTCTTAATACTCTCTTTCAGTCTGGAGGAGATATAATTGAAGAATTGTACACGTACCCGGCTACTTTCAACACCCTTTGCTGCACTGATATTTTTGCCTCCGTTTTTCTTTTTTTTTTTTTGTTTTTTTTTTTTGCTAGAAGTTCCGTCAATACCCGCCAGCCTTTAAGAGACATCATGCAGCCAGGCCTCTCGGCTTGCGGCCACACCGTCCTAAACGCCCCCAATCTCGTCAGATCTCGGAAACTAAACGGGGCAGGACCTGGTCAGTACTTGGATGGGAGACCTCCTGGAAGTACCAGGTGCTGCAAGCTGTTTACGTCACCTGGGGAACTTCGTCGTTGCTTTTAATACTCTCTTTCTGTCTGGAGGAGATTTAATTGAAGAATTGTACACGTTCCCGGCTACTTTCAACACCCTTTACTGCACAGATATTTTTCCCTCCATTTTTCTTTTTTCATTTTTTTTTGCTGGAAGTTCTGTCAATACCCTCCAGCCATTAAGAGACATCATGCAGCCAGGCCTCTTGGCTTGCGGCCACACCGTCCTGAACGTGCCCGATCTCGTCAGACCATGGAAACTAAACGGGCCAGGGCCTGGTTAGTACTTGGATGGGTGACCTCCTGGAAATACCAGGTGATGCAAGCTTTTTACGTCTCCTGGGTAACTTTATCGTAGCTCTTAATACTCTCTTTCAGTCTGGAGGAGATATAATTGAAGAATTGTACACGTACCCGGCTACTTTCAACACCCTTTCCTGCACTGATATTTTTCCCTCCATTTTTCTTTTTTTTTTTTTTTTTTTTTGCTGGAAATTCCGTCAATACCCGCCAGCCTTTAAGAGACATTATGCAGCCAGGCCTCTTGGCTTGCGGCCACACCGTCCTTAACGCGCCCGATCTCGTCAGATCTCGGAAGCTAAACGGGGCAGGGCCTGGTCAGTACTTGGATGGGAGACCTCCTAGAAATACCAGGTGCTGCAAGCTCTTTACGTCTCCTGGGTAACTTCATCGTAGCTCTTAATACTCTCTTTCAGTCTGCAGGAGATATAATTGAAGAATTGTACATGTACCCGGCTACTTTCAACACCCTTTGCTGCACTGGTATTTTTCCCTCCATTTTTAATTTTTTTGTTTGCTGGCAGTTCCGTCAATACCCGCCAGCCTTTAAGAGACATCATGCAGCCAGACATCTCGGCTTGCGTCCACACCATCCTGAACACGCCCGATCTCGTCAGATCTCGGAAGCTAAACGGGGCAGGACCTGGTCAGTACTTGAATGTGAGACCTCCTGGAAGTACCTGGTGCTGCAAGCTTTTTCGTCTCCTGGGTAACTTTATCTTAGCTCTTAATACTCTCTATCTGTCTGGAGGAGATATAATTGAAGTATTGTACACGTACCCAGCTACTGTCAACACCCGTTGCTGCACTGATATTTTTCCCTCCATTTTTCTATTTTTTTTTTTTTTTTGCTGGAAGTTCCGTCAATACCCGCCAGCCTTTAAGATACATCATGCAGCCAGGCCTCTTGGTTTGCGGCCACACCGTCTTGAACGCGCCCGATCTCAACAGATCTTGGAAGCTAAACGGGGCAGGACCTGGTCAGTACTTGAATGTGAGACCTCCTGGAAAAACTAGGTGCTGCCAGCTTTTTACGTCTCCTGGGGAACTTCATCGTAGCTCTTAATACTCTCTTTCTGTCTGGAGGAGATATAATTGAAGAATTGTACACGTACCCGGCTACTTTCAACACCCTTTGCTGCACTGGTATTTTTCCCTCCATTTTTAATTTTTTTGTTTGCTGGCAGTTCCGTCAATACCCGCCAGCCTTTAAGAGACATTATGCAGCCAGGCCTCTTGGCTTGTGGCCACACCGTCCTTAACGCGCCCGATCTCGTCAGATCTCGGAAGCTAAACGGGGCAGGGCCTGGTCAGTACTTGGATGGGAGACCTCCTAGAAATACCAGGTGCTGCAAGCTCTTTACGTCTCCTGGGAACTTCATCGTAGCTCTTAATACTCTCTTTCAGTCTGCAGGAGATATAATTGAAGAATTGTACACGTACCCGGCTACTTTCAACACCCTTTCCTACACTGATATTTTTCCCTCCATTTTTCTTTTTTTTTTTTTTTTTGCTGGAAATTCCGTCAATACCCGCCAGCCTTTAAGAGACATCATGCAGCCAGGCCTTTCGGCTTGTGGCCACACCGTCCTGAACGCGCCCGATCTCGTCAGATCTCGGAAGCTAAACGGGGCAGGACCTGGTCATTTCTTGAATGTGAGACCTCCTGGAAATACCTTGTGCTGCAAGCTTTTACGTCTCCTGGGTAACTTTATCGTAGCTCTTAATACTCTCTATCTGTCTGGAGGAGATATAATTGAAGAATTGTACACGTACCCGGCTACCTTCAACACGCTTTGCTGCACTGATATTTATCCCTCCATTTTTCTTTTTTCTTTTGTTTTTTGCAGGAATTCCATCAATACCCTCCAGCCTTTAAGAGACATCATGCAGCCAGGCCTCTTGGCTTGAGGCCACACCGTCCTGAAGACGCAAGATCTCGTCAGATCTCGGAAGAAAAACTGGGCAGGTCCTGGTCAGTAATTGGATGGGTGACCTCCTGGAAATACCAGGTGCTGCAAGCTTTTTACGTCTCCTGGGAAACTTCATCGTAGCTCTTAATACTCTCTTTCAGTCTGGAGGAGATATAATTGAAGAATTGTACACGTACCCGGCTACTTTCAACACCCTTTGCTGCACTGATATTTTTGCCTCCATTTTTCTTTTTTTTTTTTTTTTTTTTTTTTTTTGCTAGAAGTTCCGTCAATACCCGCCAGCCTTTAAGAGACATCATGCAGCCAGGCCTCTCGGCTTGCGGCCACACCTTCCTAAACGCCCCCAATCTCGTCAGATCTCGGAAACTAAACGGGGCAGGACCTGGTCAGTACTTGGATGGGAGACCTCCTGGAAGTACCAGGTGCTGCAAGCTGTTTACGTCACCTGGGGAACTTCGTCGTTGCTTTTAATACTCTCTTTCTGTCTGGAGGAGATTTAATTGAAGAATTGTACACGTACCCGGCTACTTTCAACACCCTTTACTGCACAGATATTTTTCCCTCCATTTTTCTTTTTTCATTTTTTTTTGCTGGAAGTTCTGTCAATACCCTCCAGCCATTTAGAGACATCATGCAGCCAGGCCTCTTGGCTTGCGGCCACACCGTCCTGAACGCGCCCGATCTCGTCAGACCTTGGAAACTAAACGGGCCAGGGCCTGGTTAGTACTTGAATGGGTGACCTCCTGGAAATACCAGGTGATGCAAGCTTTTTACGTCTCCTGGGTAACTTTATCGTATCTCTTAATACTCTCTTTCTGTCTGGAGGAGATATAATTGAAGAATTGTACACGTACCCGGCTACTTTCAACACCCTTTGCTGCACTGGTATTTTTCCCTCCATTTTTAATTTTTTTGTTTGCTGGCAGTTCCGTCAATACCCGCCAGCCTTTAAGAGACATTATGCAGCCAGGCCTTTTTGGCTTGCGGCCACACCGTCCTTAACGCGCCCGATCTCGTCAGATCTCGGAAGCTAAACGGGGCAGGGCCTGGTCAGTACTTGGATGGGAGACCTCCTAGAAATACCAGGTGCTGCAAGCTCTTTACGTCTCCTGGGTAACTTCATCGTAGCTCTTAATACTCTCTTTCAGTCTGCAGGAGATATAATTGAAGAATTGTACATGTACCCGGCTACTTTCAACACCCTTTGCTGCACTGGTATTTTTCCCTCCATTTTTAATTTTTTTGTTTGCTGGCAGTTCCGTCAATACCCGCCAGCCTTTAAGAGACATCATGCAGCCAGACATCTCGGCTTGCGGCCACACCATCCTGAACACGCCCGATCTCGTCAGATCTCGGAAGCTAAACGGGGCAGGACCTGGTCAGTACTTGAATGTGAGACCTCCTGGAAGTACCTGGTGCTGCAAGCTTTTACGTCTCCTGGGTAACTTTATCTTAGCTCTTAATACTCTCTATCTGTCTGGAGGAGATATAATTGAAGTATTGTACACGTACCCAGCTACTGTCAACACCCGTTGCTGCACTGATATTTTTCCCTCCATTTTTCTATTTTTTTTTTTTTTTTGCTGGAAGTTCCGTCAATACCCGCCAGCCTTTAAGATACATCATGCAGCCAGGCCTCTTGGTTTGCGGCCACACCGTCTTGAACGCGCCCGATCTCAACAGATCTTGGAAGCTAAACGGGGCAGGACCTGGTCAGTACTTGAATGTGAGACCTCCTGGAAAAACTAGGTGCTGCCAGCTTTTTACGTCTCCTGGGGAACTTCATCGTAGCTCTTAATACTCTCTTTCTGTCTGGAGGAGATATAATTGAAGAATTGTACACGTACCCGGCTACTTTCAACACCCTTTGCTGCACTGGTATTTTTCCCTCCATTGTTAATTTTTTTGTTTGCTGGCAGTTCCGTCAATACCCGCCAGCCTTTAAGAGACATTATGCAGCCAGGCCTCTTGGCTTGCGGCCACACCGTCCTTAACGCGCCCGATCTCGTCAGATCTCGGAAGCTAAACGGGGCAGGGCCTGGTCAGTACTTGGATGGGAGACCTCCTAGAAATACCAGTTGCTGCAAGCTCTTTACGTCTCCTGGGTAACTTCATCGTAGCTCTTAATACTCTCTTTCAGTCTGCAGGAGATATAATTGAAGAATTGTACACGTACCCGGCTACTTTCAACACCCTTTCCTACACTGATATTTTTCCCTCCATTTTTCTTTTTTTTTTTTTTTTTGCTGGAAATTCCGTCAATACCCGCCAGCCTTTAAGAGACATCATGCAGCCAGACATCTCGGCTTGCGGCCACACCATCCTGAACACGCCCGATCTCGTCAGATCTCGGAAGCTAAACGGGGCAGGACCTGGTCAGTACTTGAATGTGAGACCTCCTGGAAATACCTGGTGCTGCAAGCTTTAACGTCTCCTGGGTAACTTTATCTTAGCTCTTAATACTCTCATTCAGTCTGGAGGAGATATAATTGAAGAATTGTACACGTACCCGGCTACTTTCAACATCCTTTGCTGCACTGATATTTTTCCCTCCATTTTTCTTTTTTCTTTTTTATTTTGCTGGAAGTTCCGTCAATACCCTCCAGCCTTTAAGAGACATCATGCAGCCAGGCCTCTTGCTTGCGACCACACCGTCCTGAGCGCGACCGATCTCATCAGATCCCGGAAGCTAAACGGGGCAGGACCTGGTCAGTACTTGAATGTGAGACCTCCTGGAAATACCTAGTGCTGCAAGCTTTTACGTCTCCTGGATAACTTTATCGTAGCTCTTAATACTCTCTATCTGTCTGGAGGAGATATAATTGAAGTATTGTACACGTACCCAGCTACTGTCAACACCCTTTGCTGCACTGATATTTTTCCATCCATTTTTCTTTTTTTTTTTTTTTTTTTTTTTTTTTTTTTGCTGGAAGTTCCGTCAATACCCGCCAACCTTTAAGAGACATCATGCAGCCAGGCCTCTTGGCTTGCGGCCACACCGTCCTAAACGCCCCCAATCTCGTCAGATCTCGGAAGCTAAACGGGGCAGGGCCTGGTCATTACTTGAATGTGGGACCTCCTGGAAATACCTGGTTCTGCAAGCTTTTTACGTCTCCTGGGTAACTTTATCGTAGCTCTTAATACTCTCTTTCTGTCTGGAGGAGATATAATTGAAGAATTGTACACGTACCTGGCTACTTTCAACATCCTTTGCTGCACTGATATTTTTCCCTCCGTTTTTCTTTTTTTTTTTTTTTGCTGGAAGTTCCGTCAATACCCGCCAACCATTAAGAGACATTATGCAGCCAGGCCTCTCGGCTTGTGTCCACACCGTCCTGAACGCGCTCGATCTTGTTAGATCGCGTAAGCTGAACGGGGCAGGTCCTGGTCAGTACTTGGATGGGTGACCTCCTGGAAATACCAGGTGCTGCAAGCTTTATACGTCTCCTGGGTAACTTCATCGTAGCTCGTAATACTCTCTTTCAGTCTGGAGGAGATATAATTGAAGAATTGTACACGTACCCGGCTACTTTCAACACCCTTTGCTGCACTGATATTTTTCCCTCCATTTTTCTTTTTTCTTTTTTTTTTTGCCGGAAGTTCCGTCAATACCCGCCAGCCTTTAAGAGACATCATGCAGCCAGGCTTTTTGGCTTGCGGCCACACCGTCCTGAACGCGCCCGATCTTGTCAGATCTAGGAAGCAAAACGCGGCAGGACCTGGTCAGTATTTGGATTGGTGACCTCCTGGAAAAACTAGGTACTGCAAGCTTTTTACGTCTCCTGGGTAACTTCATCGTAGCTCTTAATACTCTCTTTCTGTCAGGAGAAGATACAATTGAAGAAATGTACACGTACCCGGCAACTTTCAACACCCTTTGCTGCACTGATATTTTTCCCTCCATTTTTTTATTTTTTTATTTTTTATTTTTTGCTGGAAATTCCGTCAATACCCGCCAGCCTTTAAGAGACATCATGCAGCCAGGCATCTCGGCTTGCGGCCACACCATCCTGAACGTGCCCGATCTCGTCAGACCTTGGAAACTAAACGGGCCAGGGCCTGGTTAGTACTTGGATGGGTGACCTCCAGGAAATACCAGGTGATGCAAGCTTTTTACGTCTCCTGGGTAACTTCATCGTAGCTCTTAATACTCTTTATCTGTCTGGAGGAGATATAATTGAAGTATTGTACACTTTGTCTTAGGGACAGTCTGGCTAGCAGTGACTGAGTGGTTGACAGACGACAATCAACGGAATGTACGTGCTCTGTGATGTCATAGCAGTCAGCTGAGAGAGGCTCGTGATGTCATCGCTGAGCTGTCTGTCTGTCTGTCTGTCTCTCTCTCTCTCTTTCTCTCTCTCTCTCTCTCTCTCTCTCTCTCTTCCTCTCAATTCAATTCATTTGTATTGTCAAAGCAATTGGACATACATACATACATATATATATATATATATATATATACATACATACATACATCCATACATGCTAGAAAGTCATTACTATGTTATCTTAAAGGCTAACTTAGCAGAACATATATCATTATAGAACAGAGTTCATAGGTCAACACATGGTTTTAGGGAACAGGCACGTAGGTCATACCGTTTGACAATGTCTCCAAGGTTCTCATCGTAAATAACAAACAGAAATCAAACTATCTTCTGGGCTGACCTTCTAGCTTGACCGTATCTTTCTTAAGTATACAAGAGAGAAAAACAGGTGTAAGAAAATAATTTCTAATTTTCCTTCTACACATATATACATACATACATACATATGTAGCGTTATGTTGGGTGTATTTGGATAAGAGCATTTGGGCTCTGAGCTGAAGCACTGATCTAAAGAAGACCTCTCCCCCCCCAAAGTTATCAGATTTCCTTAGCTCATCAGCTTGGAACTGGTTTGCATCAAAGTGACAGTTTTGGGGAGGATGGCACCGAGAAGAGGCCAAATAGTTTGGAATTCTGCTATGAGATGTCTGGAGAAAGGGGCCTGTAGGTGATAAAAACTCTTTGAAGTGGATGAGAGCCGAAATCCCGACATAGAGCTACGAACCCAGGCCAACCGTCATTTCCAAAAGATGGCATGGATTGACATCAGTCATAAATAAAGCCTCCCTCCAATAGGACACTGGGGGCTGAAACTGAAATCCAATCTCAAGAACTCAGGGACCAATCACCTACTGATCTGACAGACTATAAGGAACAGCGGACAGTCTTTCTCTCTCTCTCTCTCTCACCTGAACCAGAAACTCGCTGCCACAGCTCAACCTGTAGCTCTGTTGCCAGAACCGGAATCAGAAACCAACCAAGTCTTTGCCGGCAACAGAAGAGTTAAACTGGGAGAAGGAGATTGAGCCGTACGAAGAATTCTTTTAAAGGACTTTATTAAATAAATAACTTCACAGACCCACCTGATCAGTGGAGTTTTACAGCTGGACAATTGACTAAGTCGACTGAATACGAAAGTGTCAGTCACTTAAATAGCTATTTGAGTCTTAAGAAACTTGACCCTTGGAACAAACAGGGCCCTGCTTTCCTCAAAGACTTCGTCTTCAAGTAACTACGGTGGAACCCTGCTTACAAAGAAGATTTTGTGCACAACCTTGGAGCCTTCAAACCAATGGAAAATCTGTTTGGAAAAGACTCTACATTCGCGAAACCCCAACTTCCAGGTGCATCGACTGAGTGGAAGTTCTTGGACAAAGCCGAACCGGACTGCCTTTGTTCCAAACCACACGGACCTCGTGCCGTGTGCTGTTATCTGAGCCCGAAGCCAGACAGGCCTCTCTGCGACGAAGTTCACATAAGTTTAACAGTTTGGAGTTTGTGATTCATGACATTTGAGAAATCAATTAGAAATGTTAATCTGTGATTCATAACTCTAGAATGTGTAATATCATTTAGTTTTCTTAAATATAAATGTGAGTTGCATTAAACTGTTTTGTTGATAGTTTTAGAAATAAAATCTGTCAACGCCGAGAAATATCTTCTCATTCCTGTTTAACTGTTTAGTCTGAAATTGACACAAGTTAATAGACATTAGATTATTGGTGGCCCTGCCTATCCTTAATCATTGAATAATAATCAGTTAAGGGAAATTGTGGTAACAAATAGGATCTTTCTCGGCACCTAAACGTAAATGAGACTGATATATATATAACGAGAAGTTACCTGACATAAATACTAACCTGCGTAGTTATTTAATGTCTGACTAATAATACTAACGAGAGACTCACCTTCGTCTTACTAACCGGTATTGTAGTCAATGTGTTTATAACCTTTTTTGTTTAACGATTTGTTAAACGGAATGTACGTGCTCTGTGATGTCATAGCAGTAAGCTGAGAGAGGCTCGTCATGTCATCGCTGAGCTGGCTGGCTGGCTGGCTCTCTGTGTGTGTGTGTGTGTGTGTCTCTGTCTGTCTGTCTGTCTGTCTCTCTCTCTCTCTCTTACTCTCTCTCTCTCCCTCTCAATTCAATTCATTTGTATTGTCAAAGCAATTGGACATGCATACATACATACATACATATATATGGAAAATAAACAATATGTGTACATCTCTTTCTGCATTAGTGGTGCCCTCACAGATGTGCAAGTTACATGACAGACAGACAGACAGACACACACACACTTTCACACACAGACAGACAGACACAGACACACACAGACACACACACACATACTTTGACAGACAGACAGACAGACACACGCATATTATGGGTCTTTGTTGGGTAGTGAAATGGGTAGCATCAGTCGCAGTGTGGGTAATGTCAGGGAGCCAATCATAGTCCCCGTTATTTGCATATCGCAAAGCATTCTGGGAAAAGCAACTAAACACGTTTAGTCATGTATTTGTCCATAGTTTACACATGAGATGAAAGAGACAGTATGACGTATTGAGCACCTGGGATTCCTCATGTGTATGTGAGGGGCAGAGGAACCGGATCCCAAGTGTGCGTCCCAGGTGCTATAGGTTTCAAAGCATGCAGGGGAATAGGCACCCCACCCTGACACCTATAGAAGACTGGATAGGGAGATATAAATAGCAATGGGGAGACTCTTGTACTTGGTGTGGCTCTATCCATATAGTGGGGCCAGCAGCCACTTAGCAGGTGTAGCAATAGAAGCTCAGCCTGGGGAGACTGGATTTAGCATTTCCTCTCCATTTTGATAACTATCCATAATCATTTCTGCAAAATACTTCTATGATACCTATGTATGTTTTTTACTTGTACTATATTATACTATCAAGTATCAGTGTACACATACAATGTGACCTGTTACATTAATACAGAGGCCACGGAAGGCCAGATCACTAATAGCCACTGTCCCCTGATATTACACTTTTTTACAATCACTTTGGCACTCATTTCAGAACCTTGATGTCATTTTTCAAAACTCTAGACACTAAACTCACACCCGATGATCAAAATGCACATTTTTCAAAACTCTAACACTTTTTTACAATTGCTTGGATACAATACACATCAACCTCAGATCATTTGTTCATTGAACTAAAATGACACAACTTAACATCAAAGTATTACCATTTCAAAATGCAATTCACACATTACATCTGAGATCACTGTCTATTCATTTCATTACAAAGATCTAACTATCAATTGATACAGCTGCTCAAAATGATAAGTGACTGTTGCATTACTCTTAATGCATAATTTTATGGAAACTGACAAACAATATTCCATGTTTCGATCATGAAAGTTTCAGGATAATGAGATCCATTGACATCAATAAACGAGGAGCATGAACCAGTTGGACTACATTATCTATGGATGTAATATTTCATCATCATTCATCATCATGTAGCACTTTTCCACACCATGTTTGCAGTGTGGAAGGAAAGTTAGAATTTTTTTCTCTAATACCTGTTTTTCTCTCTTGTATACTTAAGAAAGATAAGGTCAAGCTAGAAGGTCAGGCCAGAAGGTAGTTTGATTTCTGTTTGTTATTTACGATGAGAATCTTGGAGACAATGTCAAACAGTATGATTGAAGTGCCTGCTCCCTAATCCATGTGTTGATCTATGAACTCTGTCCTAAAATGATATAAATTCTGCTTAGCTAACTTTTAAGATAACATAGTAATGACTTTCTGATTATAACCAGCTCTTTGATTTTTGTGTATAAAAGCTCTGACTGTTAAAATGAAGGCAGAGCGACTTTGGGATCTACTTGAGTCACTGTTCCTCTCCACGCTGCGTGTATTAAAGGCATTGCAACTAACGCTCCAACCTGGTTGAAGATGATTGTTCTTCCACATCAGATTTGACATTACTGTATGTATGCAGGCCCTTGTAATTGCTTTTCCAATACTGCCAACTGGTTATTGATGATTGATTTCACATTGTGGTACGAGTATCGAGTGAAATGAGTGCTATCCACCCCAGCAACACAGTGATAACATGGAGCCGGCAGGTCATCCAGGTCACAATAGAGGTCAAGCAGTGGGAGGAGGAAGACGTGGTGGTCAAAGGAATGGAAGGGGACATGCACCCCTTCTGAGAGGTGGTCGTGGGCCTCGTCATAGAGGAGGGCTTAGGCCTCACCAGAGAGGCAGCCATGGGCCTCATTTGAGAGGTGTTGGGGGAACGTGGTAGAGGACAAGGCCACGGACCAGACAGCGGCAGCAACAGCAAATAGTGTCCAGTGAAATCCGAGAAATAGTTGTAGAGCATGTTGTAAATCATGGCATGACCATGACTGAGGCAGCAACAATGATTCAATCAAACCTCAGAATCAACTCAGGATCAACTGTGGCCTCAATCATCAGAAATTTCCGTACTGAGAAGCGGCAAGTCTTCAGCATGCACTAAACATTAGGCTACTCTCAATTGTCAAATGACTGTATACTGCATACCAATGTGTAGCACAGAGTATAGTGTGCCTTTTGAAAGAAATGCAGACAGAGTGAAGCAGCTGATGACTGAGTATGTTCAGGTATGTTCAGTTTCAAGATGCCTCTTGTGAAAAATGGTTGTGAGAACCTGAACCTGAACACAGGGCTGATGGAAATTCAGAAGTACAGTAATCAATCCTTTGTTTTACACTAAGCCAGGTGAGGAACACTGCAGTTGACATTTTACTGTAGTTTTGTTCTTTTTTGTAGCTAATTATTGTTGCATGGCTTCAAAGAAACCTATGGTGTGATTTGATTGTATTGCATCAATACATTTCAGATTTTGTTCAATGATTCCACTGTGTCTGTAGTATTCTCTCTACTAGTCCTTTTACAGTGATGTATTTATGTGTAGTACCATAATGAAACATGTATCACATATTTTGTACTACAATATTTAATGATTGTACGAACAACTACACAGTGAAACTATCGGTATCTTCTGTGTGGGTGATCTAAATAAATGTTACTATGGTATTTCATGATAAATGAATTATTTGAACCAACAAGTCTGCAAGTGCAAGGTTTCTTTAAAGATATGAATGCACAATGCAATGTTTTGAACATTGGACAGCCTGTGTTACAAGTGATGACCGTTTTGAGTTTTGTGTCTAGAGTTTTGAAAAATGACATCAAGGTTCTGAAATTAGTGACAAAGTGATTGTAAAAAACTGTATATTCATCCTATTTAATGTGCTCTTTTAAAATGTACTTTTCTTTTTTATGTTGCCATTTCTGTTCTACCAATGTTTCAGTTGTTAGCCAAAGATTGACAGAGTACATCTCATACACACAGGCCAGACAGCAAGGATTTCTTTTTGAAATTCAATTACAAATGCTGCATGAACTCATCAATACGATTAGAGCTCCTGAAAGCAATATAACTAACTCACTCTACAGCATCTCATTAGCAGTGAAAAGAAACCAAGAAAGTTGGGACAGTCGACTGTTTACCACTATGTAACATCACCTTTTCTTTTAATAACACTTATTAAGCACTTGGGCACTGAAGACACCACTTGGTTAAGTTTAGCAAGTGGGATTTCCCCCCATTCATCCATTATGCATTTCCTCAGCTGCGCAACTGCACAGGGCCTTCGTTGTCTTAATTTGCACTTCATAGTGCGCCACACATTCTCAATTTGGAGACAGGTCAGGACTGCAGGCAGGCCATGCTAGCACCCGCACTCTCTGCCTACGCAACCATGCGCTTGTAATCTGGGCAGAATGTGGTTTGGCGTTATCCTGCTGAAAAATGCAGGTACGTCCCTGGAAAAGACGATGTCTGGATGGCAGCATATGTTGCTCCAAAATGTGTACATCTCTTTCTGCAAAAATGGTGCCCTCACAGATGTGCGAGTTACATGACAGACAGACACTCATACACACTGTCACACCCACACACACACACACACTTTCACAGACAGACACACGCACACACACTCACTTTCACACAGAGACAGACACACAAACACAGAGACAGACACACACACACTCACTTTCACACAGAGACACACAAACACATACACTTTCACACAGACACACACACACATACATACATACATACATACATATATAAGGAAAAGAAACAATACATTTAAAAATCACAAAAAGATGTAATAAAGTACAGAAAATCTAAATGTAATAAAATGTGATCTTTAATACACACAAATATGTATGGCTGGTCGGATGCGTCTTGGACTCGGGTTCCTCTTCATTACGTATAATGCTTTTGCCTTTTGCTATAGCTTTCCGTGGAGGGGATCGTGGGTGAGTTTGTACCATTCTTGGGAGGCTCTGCCTTGTTGGGGCGGAGCTGTGATCCAGGTGAACAGCAGATCGGACATAGGTGGGCATGTGGGCGGAGGAGGAAGGCCGGTCAAGCAAATAAGCTTGCTAAGGTACGCAGCAGCAGCAAGCAGCCCCACCATCCAGTCAGCCAGCCAGTCTGGCTGGCAGTGACTGAGTGGTTGACAGACGGCAAGCAACGGAATGTACGTGCTCTGTGATGTCATAGGAGTCACCTGAGAGAGATGTTTGTGATGTCATCGCTGAGCTGGCTGGCTCTGTGTGTCTTGCTGGCTGTGTGTGTGTGTGTGAGAGAGAGAGAGACTTTTTGACTTTTATCAGACTTCATTGCCTGTTTGCAACACGCAATAATTCATACAAAAGAAAATAAATAAATAAATAAAAAATAGTGTTCCCCTTTGTTTGTCTCCCCCCAACAAGCATTAACTCCGCCACTGATCTGTACACTTTTAAAGAAAGCAACCCAATACACACAACAAAACAACCATCAAATACTAAACCCTATAAATGAATTACATAATAAAAACCAACTCCCCGTCATACAATTCACAAAGGGCATCATTAATACACCAGACCTGTTCAAAACTCTCCAAATCATTCATCAGCCTGTAATAGTTAAACTCTAGTCTGACTCTGCACTTGACCAGCATGGCAAACACTCTCACTGCATCCTCACTGCCCTCCCCACACACTCTGTTCTTCCTAGTCTTATAGACGGCCATTTTAGCCTGGCCCAGCTAGAAGTTTACCAGCTGGTCCACATGTTTGGTCTTTCTGGTGTATCGCGCCCCTAAAATAAAAACCTTTGTGTTAAAAATCAGGTTAAGATCAGTAAAAAGACGAGTTAAAAGACTAAAAATGGGTGACAACCGAGAGCAAGTGCTGAAACAGTGAAACACGGTCTCTCTCTGAGCACAGAATGGGCAGGCGTCGGACACAGCAGGGTTAAGAACAGTAATAAAAGAATTGACAGCAATAATGGTGTGTAACACCCTCCACTGCAGATTGCCAGCTCTCTTATTGAGGGGGGCTTGTACAGGCTTCTCCAGGCGGGCGCAGTGTCTTCCCCCAGCCCCAGCCTGTAAAGTAATTTTAGGAATCACAAAGAAACAGTTGAAAGTGCTAAATAAGTATTTTGATGCACCATATTAATTTAGGAAATTTACATGTTGTTTTTCATCAGCTTCTGTATCTGATGGCTCCACATCACTGGCTGGATTGACAGCAACGACACTCTAAAAAAAGAAGTGTTAAGTTTGAGCATTCAGGACTTGTTTTGAAGATCCTGAATATCACTGGTCCACAATTTATCTGTGAAACTATGGGTTAATCTCCATATACAAAATACTTTTCACACACACTTTAAATTTACAACTAAATTTACATGTTGATGTCTTTCGTCAGCTTCTGTATTTGATGGCTCAATATAACTGGTTGCATTAACAGCAACGGCACACTACAAGAAAATAACATTATATTTAAACATTCAGGACTGGTTTAGCATCACCTCGAATATCCCTAGCCCTTGAGGTCGATTGTTATTGTGGTCTTCAAGACCAGTGCTTCTCAACCTTAGTCCTGGAGGAGGCCCACTGTCTGCTGATTTTCATTACAACAACATTGTAGGTTATATCAGTGACTGTGGTCCTAAAGTACCCCTATGCCTGCTGTTTTTTTTCCAGTTGAGCTCTTAATTACCTAATTGGCTTAACTGAAGCCATTTAACCCTTTTCCCAGGTCTTTGGTTGTTGATGAGTTACAAAGAGCTGGATTGTGGCCCGCCATGACTGGAAGTGAAGAACACTCACTCTAGGCCTTTAACTTAATGTTCATATGTAGGGGCCTATCCATCTGATTTGTTTTTGCACATTTATTAAAAGAAAAATTGATGGTACGTGAAATCATCTGAGCTGAAAAATATAATGTTCCACCAATAATAAAATAAATGTATTAATTAAAATTATAGAGATAATAGAATGTTCACAGATTATTAGTTCAGAAAATAAAATATTTTTTTATATCTTAAATAGAATTAACACTCAAATCAGTTGTAGGGTAAACAAGGTCTATTTTTTGGATTGATTTTATAATTATACATGTATGGCTGCATGAAGCTTACCTGAGAATCTGATATTTTAGTAACTTTGTTGCTTCTTGTTGGGTAGTCCACGTTTGCCGCCGTTCTTTTTCTGTAAATGTAAATCAAAAGGCAATAATTACATACTGTAATTAAAATACAAAAAGTATAAACATTGTATTATTATTTTTGTATCCTGTTTCACCATCTCGATGCTGTTCTTTTTGGAATTGCATATCTAGGTTTACTTAAATACTGTTTATAAGATTGTAAACTCATCATCCAAATTTCTTCATTTGCCAAACTTTATGTAGTGCGCTTGCAGTTTCAGAAGAAGAAAAAAAACTGTAACAGATGGGATATGTAGTACTTTATACTCGAGTGGTCTATGCGATTACACCCTGTTGGTGTTATTAAGAACGCCAAGTACCAGAATGCAGAGCGGGACTGTTTTTTGTGCCGTGACTTGTCGGGGGAAAAAGGCGCAGAAAAAACGGACGAGAAGGTGAAGGTAGTATGGCGGTGATGCACGCGTTGGTGAAGTGGGAAAGCGGGGTCGACAAAGACTCTTACAGCGTGATTCCCACTGCTTGCTTTCGCAATTTTGATTAATTCAGCATTGCTGATGATGACGAAGAGACGACTCGAAACTTCAGAGCAGAGTGGAGAGACACGAACAAACCTCCAAAAGGTGGATGGCCTGTCCATGAAGCGCAGATCATTATGACTGGTAACAATGTTTATTTAAAAAAAAAAAACATTAAAGTCTTTACATGCTATTTGATATATACAATCACAGTATATTTGAAATTAATGTTTAAGTTATTAATGTGTTGTACGTCTAACATACTCTTATAACATGGTAGGTGGTGGTGAGGGCGCTAAAAACTCGTCATACTTGACTGGCATTTGTAAGAACGATTTATTGTGTGTTGTGCTTTACAATAAAATCCCCCAAATCACAAAATAAATTAAACCAGATATAATTTAACTTCAGTTTTGATTCAGTGTTGGCTGTTCATCTTAATTTGTATGGTCAAAGCACAGTATTTTTATGACAAATAAATATAATCCCCAAATATCTGTGGACATAATGCAGGGTTTTATTTATTTTATTTTTATTTTAGGAAAAGAAGGCGAACTAAGAAGAAAACTTAATGACCTAACAAAAATGCCCTGTCCTAAAATGAAGAGAGTACCTAAACCAAACAAAAAACTTCAAATTTCAGATGATAGTGACCTTGATGAACCACAGTTACCGGTGAGATAATTACTGCAAATATTAAATAAATGTATTGCAGGATTGTTTTTTTTTAATCATATTCATATATATATATATATATATTTTCATTTTAAACTCTTTTCCTCTCTGAATACAGCACAAAATAAGAAAGAAAACCGATGGAGCTTCAAGAATTAGATCCCGTCATATTCTACAGACATTTAAAGAGTCCAGTGAAGTTGAGCTACAGCAAAACGTTAAGCAGCTCGAAAAGGAAAACACAAGACTTAAAAATGAAAACCAATGTCTTCGAAACCGTATGGTTGATGGTAAGTTTTTTTATTTATAGCAAATAATTCCTTACCTTGATAAATGTTATTCTTCAGTAATTTAGATTCCAGAGTAATGTATTATAGTTGATCATACTGAAGTAATCTAGAACCACAATACAGACTCTTAATGTGCACTGTCTAATAGTTTAATAATACTGATTATTAAATAAAGTTTTTCAACATAACTTCATAATCCTACATTAATGACTATATGCATTACATTAGACCTGGAAATTCTTGTATTTTATCTTTTTTATTTTTTTTGTAGCTAATGTTAATGACCCACAAAAAGGTCAGTTTGTCAATAACATAGAGCAAGTCTCTCAAGTATAATTGCAGGCATTGATGGTTTTGTTTTCACTTTGCATTAAATATATTACTAGAAATGATTATCATTTAATACTAAGGTTTTTTTCTCCAGAGATTCCAGACCTTTTGGACAATCTGAAAAAAATTGTAACAAAAGCCACATTTATCAGCAATGAAGACAAAAGTGTGTCACCATCAAGTGGTTCTGACAGCCCCACAGCAAATTGTTCTGAATCTGACAAAGAATCACCAAAACAGGTATAACACTCTTGGTCTACAATATTACAAAGACAAGGTAAAAATATATATATTGAAAACAAATATTGGTTGTAAACAATCTAATGATGCTACATTATCAGTTATATTCATAGTTATAGTTGATAATAAGAATGTAATTGAATTATGGGTGTCACAGATTCACTGACTTTATTATGTCTGTAAATTAATAAACTTAGAATTGAGACATACTGTGGTCTTTAATAACACATTTCTGTAACAAAATCACAGCCTTACTGATAATGTATTCCACTTAACATAATATAAGAATAGTTTGGGGATAAACTTGTTTTTTATTTACCATTGTCTTTTAGGTGGAAATATTCCCAGGCACTGGAGTTTACATTGACAAACTGTCCTGGATCCTTGCAGAGAGGTGCAGCACGAATACGTCATATGCAAGAACCCTGACGGTTGCTGTCTTTGACTTTCCAACATTACTAAAGAGCAATCTTCGTGGTGGTGGCAGCAAGAGAGATCCAACTTCGGAGACATTAAGATCCTCATTGATGTTATTGAGGATCATATACAGCTGCCTTCGGAAGGACACGACGTGTTTCAGTTGCGGGGCTTTGCAGCCCAGCGGGACCCTCTTAATGCCGGACATCAGCTGCCCGAGCCGGTGCGGATGAACGGAGGGACGTTAGACAGCGTTACCTTCCGGGCAGGAGCAGCGAGCGGCAACACCGGGGTGAAAGTGTCGTCTAACACTGTGCCATTAGCCACTAGCTGATTGAGCAGATCAGTGGTTTTTAAGAAGATAACAATGGCAGCAGACTTGATATTTTCACACCCTGCTACCTCCCCAACCGCTAACACACACTGCTCTAGGGGGCAGAACTGCACCGGAGCGATCTTGACTCCATGGCGTCGGGTCAGTTTTTCAAAAGACGCATTCAGGGGGTCCGACCCCCCGACCCGGGAAGAACTACCGGTACTCCCCCCTCCCCTCCCCTGTTCCCCCACAATAAGAAAAGCACTGAAAACAGAAGACAAAATAAACAAACTGAAAAAAGTAAAGCAACAAAAAAACGCAGCCAAAGGACAGAGCTCTCAGCAGCACTCCCGCTCACTGCAGACCCCTCCCACACACTCCCAGCTGAGAGAGAGAGAGAGAGAGAGAGAGAGAGAGAGTTAGTGTCTGTCTGTCTCTCTCTCTCTCTCTCTGTAGATGCATCATAGGGAACATATGTAACAATCTCTCTTTTTGTTTACCAAAAATGAGAATGAACGTATTTCAAGTGGGTGTTGCCTTGGTTGGAAACGTTTTAAGATTATTTATGAAGTGTAAAGTGGATTTGTCTCAGTTCTCCGTAGTTTTCAATGTATGTGCCATTCAGTAGCGTTCATGTTACAGATGTGCCCTATGCAGTGGTAGGGTCAATAAAATGTCAGTAAAACTTTATTTTAGCAATTATGGAGGGGAAGAACTGCAAATAGCGGGTCCCCACTAATTATCTAACTTACCAACAACGTTTAAAATTAGGTCTTGCGAAGCTGCCAAATAATGCTGTATAATCGTATGTGTCTTCATACACCGGCTGCTATAGTCTGATAGCTTTGATTATATATACATATTTTCTCGTGAACCACAAATGCTATTTGCTTGATTTTTACAGAGTATGTTATAAATACCATTGTTATGAAGCCTGACAAATTGTATGCTGTAATTATGAATATTTTCAAATCATTTGTTTGTTTTTCCTAACATGTTACAAATGTTCCCTATGTGAAAGATGCATTATATCTTAATAACGTCTAAACAATTAAAGATATACAGATTATTATTTTCGGTAAAGTTATAACACATTGCTATTAACTATGTGTGTCAGTAAAAGTTTAAAAAATCCTAATAATTTTTTATTGATCCTGCAAAATAGGTGTTTAGGGAACATTTGTAACATTAGGGTTACGATTTGCCATAGACGCGGAATGAGTTTGATTGTGATGTTAAATGGGGTTTAAAGACGCAGTCGCCTCGGTGCTGATTACTATTGCTGTGTTTCTCCAATTCTACTCCATGCTTGGGAACGCCCACATCCAGTGACGTCAAAACCGGTGGAAAAGCGGGCCGGTTCAAAAAAGATCAGCTGGATCCCAGGCCGAGCAGCAGCTCCGGCTCCAGCACCGGCACCATGTCGCTGGAAAAGCGCTAAGTGAGCTCACAGTGAGCTCAGTGTAATGTCTGCTCTGGTGAGCTCACAGTGTGACCTAGTCGTTAGTTCACGTCTTCACTGGGTAGTCCATGACAACTTAATTGACTCAATTCTTGGGCTTAATTGGTCAAAATGACCATTGGTTGAAGGTACTCAGGGACTGATGTGTAGAGAGACTTATTAAACCTGCAGGATTGTGGTTTTCCCAGAACAGAATTAACCAGTGTAGCGTTATGTTGGGTGTATTCTGATAAGAGCATTTTAGCTCTGAGCTGAAGCACTGATCTAAAGAAGACCTCTCCCCCCCAAATTTATCAGATTTCCTTAACTCATCAGCATGTGAACTGGTTTACATCAAAGTGACAGTCTTGGGAGGATGGCACCAAGAATGGGCCAAATAGCTTGGAATCCCTGCTGTGAGATGTCTGGGGAAGGGGGCCTGTAGGAAATAAAAACTCTTTGAAATGGACGAGAGCCGAAATCCCGACACAGAGCTACGAACCCGTGCCAACCGGCATTTCCAAAAGATGGCATGGATTGACATCAGTCATAAATCAAGCCCCCCTCCAATAGGACACTGGGGGCTGAAGCCGAAATCCAATCTCACAAACTAAAGAACCAATCACCTATTGATCTGACAGGCGTATAAAGGGTAACGCACGGCATCTCTCTCTCTCTCTCACCTAAACCAGTAACTCGCTGCCACAGCTCAACTTGTATCTCTGTTGCCAGAACCGGAACCAGAAACCAACTAAGTCTTTACCAGCAACAGAAGGGTTAAACTGGGAGAAGGAGATTGAGCCGTACGAAGAATTCTTTTAAAGGACTTTATTAAATAAAGAACTTTACAGACTGCGCTGCCCGCCTGTGCCCAGCCATCCAGCTGGACAATTGACTAAGTCGACTGAATACGAAAGTCATTTAAATAGCTATTTGAGTCTTAAGAAACTTGACCCTTGGAACGAACAGGGCCCTGCTTTCCTCAAAGACTTTGTCTTCAAGTAACTACGGTGGAACCCTGCTTACAAAGAAGATTTTGTGCACAACCTTGGAGCCTTCAAACCAGTGGAAAATCTGTTTGGAAAAGACTCTACATTCGCGAAACCCCAACTTCCAGGTGCATCGACTGAGTGGAAGTTCTTGGACAAAGCCGAACCGGACTGCCTTTGTTCCAAACCACACGGACCTCGTGCCGTGTGCTGTTATCTGAGCCCGAAGCCAGAGAGGCCTCTCTGTGACGAAGTTCACATAAGTTTAACAGTTTGGAGTTTGTGATTCATGACATTTGAGAAATCAATTAGAAATGTTAATCTGTGATTCATAACTCTAGAATGTGTTATATCATTTAGTTTTCTTAAATATAAATGTGTGTTGCATTCAACTGTTTTGTTGATAATTTTAGAAATAAAATCTGTCAACGCCGAGAAATATCTTCTCATTCCTGTTTAACTGTTTAGTCTGAAATTGACACAAGTTAATAGACACCAGATTATAGGTGGCCCTGGCTATCCTTAATCATTGAATAATAATCAGTTAAGGGAAATTGTGGTAACAAGTAATGATAGGATCTTTCTCTCCACCTAAACGTTAATGAGACTGATATATATATAACGAGAAGTTACCTGACATAAATACTAACCTGCATAGTTATTGAATGTCTGACTAACAATACTAATGAGAGACTCACCTTCGTCTTACTAACCGGTATTGTAGTCAATGTGTTTATAACCTTTTTTGTTTAATGATTTGTGTGTTATCATATGCGATCCCATGGTCTTTGATTTGGTCACGGAAGTGATTTGTCTTTGATTTGTTGATCTAGAGTTGAATTTTAATTAGTTTTTCCCTTTTGTATAATTAATGTAGTGCTACATTTAGTCTTTGTTTTTGAATAAATTTGACAATTTATATCTTTGGAATTGGTGTCTGCGTCCAATTATTACAGAAATTGAGTTCTACAAGATTCCAGGATTCGTGATAAGGTGATACTATAAATTCACTTCTTTAATTGAATTTTATAAGTGTACCTTACGCTACACCTTTGACCACCACGTCTTCCTCCTCCCACTGCTTGACCTCTATTGTGACCTGGATCACCTGCCGGCTCCATGTTATCGCTGTGTTGTTGAGGTGGATAGCACTCATTTCACTCGATACTCGTACCACAATGTGAAATCAATCATCAATAACCAGTTGGCAGTATTGGAAAAGCAATTACAAGGGCCTGCATACATACAGTAATGTCAAATCTGATGTGGAAGAACAATTCCTTTATCCCTCTGTTCTCCACCAGGGTTGTGCTGTTCGCCTCGATTGGCAAGTTTGCAGTGTGAGGAGTGGATCCATGTCGTCGTTCCTAGGCACTTCACAGCTGTGTGGGTGGTCAGGAGCACCTGGTAGGGCCCTGTCCACCTGGGCTGTTGGGAGGACTTTCTCTTGTGTGCTTTGATATACACAGTCATCTTGCTGGAAGGGGTGGTAAACCTGCTGGGATGGTTCAGTCTGGGCGGCTTTCATCTGTGAATGGACAGCTTCGAAAGCACGTGTTAGTCCCATACAAAAAGACAACATAGCATCATCCATCAAGTGGATGTCCATTTCCCTTACAGACAATGGAGGAGTGATGGAGAGTCTCATAAGTCATCCCATAATAATCTCACACGGAGAAAGACCTGTTTTTCTCAATTTGCTGACGATTTCATTGTCATTAGGACTATAGGAAGGGGATCTGGACGTTTGAGTCCTGTTTGTTTGCATATATTAGACAGCTTATTCTTTAATATCCCATTTTGTTTCTCCACTGCTCCAGCTGACTGAGCCTGATGGGGCAGTGAAAATGTTATTTACCTCGCAGGGCTTTGCATAGTTCCTGCACTATTGTCCCAGTGAAGTGAGTGTTCCTATCACTGGAAATTTCCCTGGAATGCGAAATCTACATATAACATCCCTTAACTGTATTTTTGCTACTTTTACTACTTCAGCCTTCCTACGGGATAGGCTTCAACCCATTTAGAACACCTATATATTATTACAAGTATATATTCATATCCACAACATTTAAGCTTTTGAACACAATCTATTTGCATATTGCAGGATTATGAGCTTGACAAATGTGGCAAGTTCTACAATATTGCTAAGCTGTTACTATAAAACCTGGGGCAAACCAATTTAAAAGACTGATGCACACATCCCCCCTTTGCCCGTGTGGCCAACACCATGCGCCACATGGGCAAACCAGGGAAAGAGTGCCTGTGAGGCAACCAATGCATTAGCAAATGTTTGAGCTCTCTTATGGAAGGTGCAGTGGCCAGTTGCAATTTCCTGGAGCTTTTACAGTGCATCTCAAATTAAATTTCATCCAGCCCCAGGTCATAAAAGTCAAACCCTAGTTACGACATACATAACACATACATTTTGTTGCTTCAAAGAGAATACAAAAGTCAGCAAAACATTCTTTTTTACAAATTCAGTTTGTAAACTGTATTGTACATATATTTGTTGCGTTTTGATTTATAAACATTATACATTGTACAAATCTTAAGTGAAGGGCAATGGACTGATTCTGACTTCATGGCTGTCATTCTATTCATTTGAATAATGTGACATCTCCACTAATAGTACATTATAAATTAAACTATCAATAGAAGAATATGTGCTACTGCGGACGTCATCTGAGCAGTTTCACAATATATTGTAGATTCCTATAATCTGGAAAACCTTTAATTATAGTATTTTAACTTATTTCTCCACTGAGTCAAGCATCACTTCAGCGTAGTGGACCTCAGCATTGGTCTGTTCAAGTTGCTGTGAGGCTGTCTTTAAAGCCGCGCCCTCGGCCTACTGTGTCTCAACAAGAACACCAGCATCTTCTCCATATGGGTCAGACATCGGTTCCTTCAGGACACGATTCATAATATGCATATCTGCCATGTGGAATAAATCAGTCTGAAGACACAATGTGTGGTTCACACAACATCAGAGATCGTCCTTATAAAAGGCATCTCTATCACATTAGTTGACATTCGCACAATCTATAAGGTTTCTAGTAAAGGGACAATTCAAAATAATAATAATCTTGATTCCAATTTATCTCATTTATCAAATTATTTCAGTACAGCACTCAGCTGTCGTCAGCAGCATCATATCTCCTGTGTTTATTGAATCAGCTTTACTTCCTAGTGTAGATACTCTTTTTGTGTGGAGTTGTCAAAGTTTCAAAACAATGTGCTTATCTTTGTCCTTTTATCTAACTTAAATACCTGAGAACATTACAATAACTATTACAGCAGCTCCTTCAACACCATAGTTAATAGTAGTTGGGTAAATGATGGCAGTTATTAATCTTTGTTTCTCAATTCATTTTTTACCAATAAACCATAATTTGAAATTATTTCCATACTCCTATTATTCCTATTTTCATTATTATTAGTTTTATGCGGTTGTCATCTAGTATGTGATGTATTCGTCTGTATCAACATCAATATTATTATCATTATTAATACAAGCAGTGTAAATTACCATTCATTACACTCTTGCTCTGTTTGTAATAAGTTATGAACCCTTACACGTACTTACAGTCTCTGCCTTGTCTCTGACTTCTCTCTCTCTCTCTCTCTCTCTCTCTCTCTCTCTCTCCCTCTCTCTCTCATCTCAGGCTGCTTGTCTGCTCAGGCGAACAGGGGGAGCAGAGGAGCACATACGGCCCTTGCCCCCTGCCCCCCTCTTCCTAATTGATAGGGTATTTCTGTTTGTGAAAGGACTATTTCCAAACAGTTTTATAACTTGCCATGACTATGTTTCATTAAATTAGTTATGTTACACCTTTAGTTATACCTGTAGTAACTTCATTATTTTCCCTCATATTCCAGTCAATCACCATCAGAGTCTCTCGTGGCAGTACATTTGTCTCACACAGAACAAACTCTCCTTTCTCAACCGCTTTCAATTTTGGATAACATCGCACTGCATCCCAACAGCTGTTCTTTCTCCTATTCCTAATTTCTTACAAGAAAATGCAAGTTATATTTGATCGATTTGTATTATTACTATTTATATACATTTCACTACATTATTGTAGTTAATGAATGTATTTAATCTTTGGAAAATAAGCCTTTTCATTGATCTCAATAATGATGTCCAGGTACTTCAGGAAAGCACATTTTCAAAAAATGTGTCCAGTCAATGATTTCCCCAACTAAGAACCTGCGTGGGCACTAAGACTGTCCTCCTGCGCGGCTCATGTCTTTATTGTGTCACTTCCTCCTATTGAAGTCCAATCTACACCAGTACAGGTTCAGAAGAACTGTTCCCGAATCCAGATTGAACTGATCAATAGTTAATTTCTTACCTACACATTGTATTTAGGGATCTATTTCTAGGGATTTAAAAACTCTTCATTGTGGAACTCATAGCTTCCAAATGAGCACATCGTTAATTTCCTGGAGTATCTGGTTATCTATTTATCAATATGTAAGAAACCTTCACCGAATGTTTGTGGTTGCCTCGGATTCCTATTTCTAAATTTGGCTCTAATTCCATTTCTAACATGTTACTTTTAACTTCTGTATTCGTAAGACCTATTTAAATAACTTAATTTTGTATTATTATTTCTGTTTGCAATAGCATTCTGTGTACAGTTAAATGCTGACTTTCTTGTAGGTCTGTTATTACAACATATTTAACTGGCGTTTTTTAGCTATCATTCTGTAACTATTTGTGACTTATGACTCTCTTAGTCATATTCTGGACTATACAGTACATGAAAAAGTCAAAATATGGACATTTACCTTGCGCAAACTGAAAACGTACAAACATACAAAGAGACACATATTAATTTATATCCATAGTAAATTCAGATACCATGGTTTTGGTTGGCATGTTATATTGACCTGCAGTGTCTCAAACTACCCTTATTTATTACTTATCTAGTAATTTTCCTTCAGTATCTTGAGGACTGTCATTTATACTGAAAAACATATATATATATATATTTTTAATTTGTCTTCGGGGCATTCAGATTGAATTATGCCTGTTGTCTTTTCTTTCTTTTCTCTAACAAATGTTTTAAGATAGCTAGCTTTGGTTTCTCATTTCTTAATGCTTTGTATTCCTATTTTGCAAAACCGTTTTTAGGTGCTCAAGTCTATCTGAATCAAAAGTCCCATCTTCTGGAAACCTTAATTTTCTGTCACCTATTGTCCAGTCAAACGCACCGCTTCACTCCATAGTTATCATACATGTACCTTACATGTGTACCTTTAAGTGGCGGGTCGCCCGTCTTACTAGAGCTGTTCCCACACAGTAACACGTT
Source organism: Amia ocellicauda (assembly GCF_036373705.1). Lineage (NCBI taxonomy): Eukaryota > Metazoa > Chordata > Actinopteri > Amiiformes > Amiidae > Amia > Amia ocellicauda. Next base: position 42,791,450 of record NC_089859.1, read on the forward strand.
TTCCCATTTTCTATGTATCGTTTTGTACACAACAACCAAGGCGTGCAAGCCCGCAAAATAACAATAAACGACAGGGGAGAAAACATAGCAAAAAACAAGAAAACACAAATAATACTAAATCCTATATAGGAATAACAACAAACATGCTTTTCAATGTTTGCATTTATAGAACTTGTATATAACTTAATGACTTTTCTTCATTTACCATAAACACTATAAACTTCTATAAACTATAAACACGTTATTTTATATTATCACCGGCGTATCAGATATTGAACAATTAATTAGCGCTCCTTTTTTTTTTTTTTTCTAATAGTAGGTCAAACCTACGCTGCAGTTTACAAACACACTTAAGCCTGCGGGAACCCAGACAGGAAAACACAGTCCTGTTCCTTCACAAACAAGAAGACACAGTCAAGTCTATGGTAACCCTAAGAAACCATGCTCCTCGGTTATTGGTGTCAATGGATCTCATTATCCTGAAACTTTCATGATCGAAACATGGAATACTGTTTGTCAGTTTCCATAAAACTATGCATTAAGAGTAATGCAACAGTCACTTATCATTTTGAGCAGCTGTATCAATTGATAGTTAGATCTTTGTAATGAAATGAATAGACAGTGATCTCAGATGTAATGTGTGAATTGCATTTTGAAATGGTAATACTTTGATGTTAAGTTGTGTCATTTTAGTTCAATGAACAAATGATCTGAGGTTGATGTGTATTGTATCCAAGCAATTGTAAAAAAGTGTTAGAGTTTTGAAAAATGTGCATTTTGATCATCGGGTGTGAGTTTAGTGTCTAGAGTTTTGAAAAATGACATCAAGGTTCTGAAATGAGTGCCAAAGTGATTGTAAAAAAGTGTAATATCAGGGGACAGTGGCTATTAGTGATCTGGCCTTCCGTGGCCTCTGTATTAATGTAACAGGTCACATTGTATGTGTACACTGATACTTGATAGTATAATATAGTACAAGTAAAAAACATACATAGGTATCATAGAAGTATTTTGCAGAAATGATTATGGATAGTTATCAAAATGGAGAGGAAATGCTAAATCCAGTCTCCCCAGGCTGAGCTTCTATTGCTACACCTGCTAAGTGGCTGCTGGCCCCACTATATGGATAGAGCCACACCAAGTACAAGAGTCTCCCCATTGCTATTTATATCTCCCTATCCAGTCTTCTATAGGTGTCAGGGTGGGGTGCCTATTCCCCTGCATGCTTTGAAACCTATAGCACCTGGGACGCACACTTGGGATCCGGTTCCTCTGCCCCTCACATACACATGAGGAATCCCAGGTGCTCAATACGTCATACTGTCTCTTTCATCTCATGTGTAAACTATGGACAAATACATGACTAAACGTGTTTAGTTGCTTTTCCCAGAATGCTTTGCGATATGCAAATAACGGGGACTATGATTGGCTCCCTGACATTACCCACACTGCGACTGATGCTACCCATTTCACTACCCAACAAAGACCCATCATATGCGTGTGTCTGTCTGTCTGTCTGTCAAAGTATGTGTGTGTGTGTCTGTGTGTGTCTGTGTCTGTCTGTCTGTCTGTGTGTGAAAGTGTGTGTGTGTCTGTCTGTCTGTCTGTCATGTAACTTGCACATCTGTGAGGGCACCACTAATGCCGAAAGAGATGTACACATATTGTTTATTTTCCATATATATGTATGTATGTATGTATGCATGTCCAATTGCTTTGACAATACAAATGAATTGAATTGAGAGGGAGAGAGAGAGAGAGAGAGACAGACAGACAGACAGACAGAGAGACACACATACACACACACACACACACAGAGAGCCAGCCAGCCAGCCAGCCAGCTCAGTGATGACATGACGAGCCTCTCTCAGCTTACTGCTATGACAGCACAGAGCACGTACATTCCGTTTAACAAATCGTTAAACAAAAAAGGTTATAAACACATTGACTACAATACCGGTTAGTAAGACGAAGGTGAGTCTCTCGTTAGTATTATTAGTCAGACATTAAATAACTACGCAGGTTAGTATTTATGTCAGGTAACTTCTCGTTATATATATATCAGTCTCATTTACGTTTAGGTGCCGAGAAAGATCCTATCATTACTTGTTACCACAATTTCCATTAACTGATTATTATTCAATGATTAAGGATAGGCAGGGCCACCTATAATCTGGTGTCTATTAACTTGTGTCAATTTCAGACTAAACAGTTAAACAGGAATGAGAAGATATTTCTCGGCGTTGACAGATTTTATTTCTAAAATTATCAACAAAACAGTTTAATGCAACACACATTTATATTTAAGAAAACTAAATGATATTACACATTCTAGAGTTATGAATCACAGATTAACATTTCTAATTGATTTCTCAAATGTCATGAATCATGAACTCCAAACTGTTAAACTTATCTGAACTTCGTCACAGAGAGGCCTCTCTGCCTTCGGGCTCAGATAACAGCACACGGCACGAGGTCCGTGTGGTTTGGAACAAAGGCAGTCCGGTTCGGCTTTGTCCAAGAACTTCCACTCAGTCGATGCACCTGGAAGTTGGGGTTTCGCGAAAGTAGAGTCGTTTCCAAACAGATTTTCCACTGGTTTGAAGGCTCCAAGGTTGTGCACAAAATCTTCTTTGTAAGCAGGTTTCCACCGTAGTTACTTGAAGACAAAGTCTTTGAGGAAAGCAGGGCCCTGTTTGTTCCAAGGGTCAAGTTTCTTAAAACTCAAATAGCTATTTAAATGACTGACACTTTCGTATTCAGTCGACTTAGTCATTTGTCCAGCTGTAAAACTCCACTGATCAGGTGGGTCTGTAAAGTTATTTATTTAATAAAGTCCTTTAAAAGAATTCTTCGTACGGCTCAATCTCCTTCTCCCAGTTTAACTCTTCTGTTGCCGGCAAAGACTTGGTTGGTTTCTGATTCCGGTTCTGGCAACAGAGCTACAGGTTGAGCTGTGGCAGCGAGTTTCTGGTTCAGGTGAGAGAAAGAGAGAGAGAAAGACTGTCCGCTGTTCCTTAAAGTCTGTCAGATCAGTAGGTGATTGGTCCCTGAGTTCTTGAGATTGGATTTCGGTTTCAGCCCCCAGTGTCCTATTGGAGGGGGGCTTGATTTATGACTGATGTCAATCCATGCCATCTTTTGGAAATGCCGGTTGGCCCGGGTTCGTAGCTCTATGTCGGGATTTCGGCTCTCGTCCACTTCAAAGAGTTTTTATTACCTACAGGCCCCTTTCTCCTATCTCATAGCAGGATTCCAAACTATTTGGCCTATTCTCGGTGCCATCCTCCCCAAAACTGTCACTTTGATGTAAACCAGTTCCAAGCTGATGAGTTAAGGAACTCTGATAACTTTTGGTGGGGGCAGAAGTCTTCTTTAGATCAGTGCTTCAGCTCAGAGCTAAAATGCTCTTATCAAAATACACCCAACATAACACTACAATAATATATGGTTTGCTAAGTTGTAAATAATGGCTAAAATGCATTTACTGTGCATTCGGTTAATCATTAATTACTAGGTTTATGTTTATTCATTGCATGAATGTGGATCCTTCAAATGTTTAATAAATAATGACTAATATGTAAAGTTAAAAATTAATTACAAGTGTGTTTGTGCTTAACTAATGCATACTTCTGGCCCCTTAAAATAAAGTGTTATCAGATCTCCTTTGAGATATGACTCCCTCCCCTTCAGGTTCTGCAACGTTGAATAAATAAACTTAGATAGCCGCGACTGTTTCCCAAAAATGTATTGTTTCAAATATGCCGTTTAACAGCATTTGTTAGGGGTGTAACGTTACGGTACACAAAACTGACAGTTCGGTACGTACCTCGGTTTTGAAGTCTCGGTTCGTTATGGGTTCGGTACAGCGGGGGGGGGGAACTAAACATTAATTCCGTTGTGCATGTTTCTAAGCTATGCAAAAGAGATTTCACTTCTTTCTCAGTCTGTCTGGTGATGCATAGCCCACATAGGGCACGTGCAACACATAACACAACATTTAGAAAGTGGGTGACACTTATTTTGTTACATATAAGAGCGACACTACTCCAGACACTCCCTTGCTCGTGATATAAAGTTAGACAGAGATGCTGTGCTTGGCTGGGGTCACCTATCAGACAGGCCTCACACTTATCAACTAATTCACGGCCAATACAATGTTGTAACACTAGCGCAATAATGCCCTTTATGGTGTGTGTCATCACTAGTGTTACATGATCATCATAGTTTTTACAATTATATCTCGGAACTTCCCTGTCTGAATCAAAACTCTTGTGGGTTCTAGCAAGGCAAGAACAGAAGCATGCAATGTTCAATCTTGTTCGGGGTCTTAAAGAGTTGACAGAGGAATCCATATCACTGGTGTCTGGTACTCCACTATTCTAATGAAGAGAAAAGAAAATAACACTTAAAACTGTAATGTGTGTCGGTCAGTAAAGAAGTACACAACTATACACAGTTGTAGGACCTCTATATTTACCTCTCTTTCCATGGTCCAACTCCATCATCAGTGTCTGAGGTTTTATCCTCCCTGCCATGTTCATGGTCCTTGTCATCATCTTCAGACTCATCACCAGTGTTGACACCTTCGTCTTCATCAGACATTGGGAGAGCATCCCTGGGGCTCGGAGGAGGAGCGCTGACACTATTCTTTTGATAAACATACAAAGAAGAAAACATGCATTTAAATTCACTTTGCATTGAAATTTATATATACACACATACGGCCTAACAGCATGTAAACACCGGCATACGTTTAAAATTAATAATAATATTCTAAACACGTTTTTAAAGTAAAATAAAGTGTTACCTCTTTTGGGTCCCTGTCTTCCGACCATCTTAATTTTGTGTTAGGTGCCCCCGCATCTTCATCAGCAGCGTGGTCGCTATGGGGTGTCTTCTTAGCTGGTGTAGCCATAGTGCGCTATGGGGGTTTCCACCAGTTACCGCAGACCTGTTCTGTCCCGAACGGGTGACATGTTTTCTGTGTTTACCAGCAAGCTCTTTATACTGTAAATGGTGGCCGGCGGCTCTACAGAGGAGGCGGGGTGTGGGTGGGGTTGGGGGCGTGTGTGGGGACACGTGGGTAAATGGGGGGCAGTGGCTCTACAGAGGAGGAGGAGTGTGGGCGGAGTTGGGTGCGTGTATGGGTGCCACGTGGGTACAGTCATTTGTACCCATTAGGCTCGTGTCCATAACAAATATGTGATAACAATTTATCTCTCCAAATGGTCACCTCACCCAGTGTGTACACGTTGTTTTGAACGTGAGACCATGACCATAGCACGCATAGATACAGATGTCTGTTGGAGATCAACTTTATCGGAGTGAAATAGACACCCCAACATACCGCCCCAACTGAATTCTGTAATAAGAACAACATTTTTGGCGGTTTCCTGGTATGTTATGTGGAATACAATTTTGTGTGATTCTTAGAAAAATTATGAAATACCATTTTGCCCCCCCATAAATAAGCCGCTCCAAGCAGTTAATTTTACACATCCAATATAATATATGAAGGGACACACTCTTCATAATGGCATCTGACTGGGGTCCATTTGATGAGGAAGAGCTAGTAAATGCGTTATCATGTATTGATGGTAAGAATGTTTTTTATAGTAATAGAGTTGGGTTTAAAAGTGTTAGTATATCATGCATAGTTCATGGTTTGTATAATTTAAGGTGAGAGAGAACCGAGATATTACAGCACAGAATAACAGAGCCGAGACTGTCGGGCCGAGCACCCCGCAGGGGACCACGGAGAGTGGAACTCACAACCCCCAACGCCTACGTCCCGAACAGCGCCTTCCAAACCGCAGGAGACACGTGTTCTGAAGGTGGGCCAAAGCAATGTGTTTAATGGCCAGTTTTATTCAGATTTCATGGTATGCCATAGAACAAGTTGTTACATATTATGAATTAATTACATCTTCTAAAACAAAATATCGTGTACATTTATGTGACCAATGTTTGTTTTTTGATTTGACAGTTGTTTAACCCACATAACTACACACTCCCCCACCCACCCCAAGTCACAGAGCAAACTTTGAATGGAGGTGTGTAACATTCACCGTTTTTACCAATGTTATTAATAATAATAATAATAATAATAATAATATTATATTTTGTATTTGTTCGAAATGTAGTGAAAAGTCACTGTATAAAGTGTAATTGACATGTTTGTTTTATTATAGCTAAAAATGCGGCACAGCCTGCATTGCCCTGCTTGAGAGGCGTGTCAAGTGGAAAACAGCTGAAGAGATCCGATCGTGCTGATAAAGGGAGGTCCGTTCTACAGCGGGGGAGACAGCCACCAGTCACACAAAGGGGAAACGCAGCGCCCAGAAAAGCCCTGAGTAAGACAAACCGGGTGGCACACGACACCACCGATGTGGGGGTGCAATGTGTGAAAGTGAACCGACCGAGCTCCGCTACTGTAAAAAGAGGTAAACGGGGTAAAAGCACGGTTAAAGCCACCACTAGTGGGGATACTGAGATGAAATGTGATCAATCACCCTGTGTTGACATACAGACCCCTGGTGATTGTAGGGCCCTGGTGTTTAGCAAGATATGCAGTCAGCTTGTGGAGGCGTTAAACACCGCTCAGTGCAAAATACATGTTTTGACAAATTTGTTAAAACAAATAGGGAATTGACCCGTTTCTGATGAGAGTTTGATGAATCTGTAATTCACACTGTGAATCAATCAGTCTCTGCAAGATCGAGAAGGGTTGTTACAAAAAACAACCAATTCTGAAAACAACAATTGACAAACAATGAAAAAGGAGAAGCACAAAAACTGTCAGTCTGCTTGTGTAATTAGGGGGGTAATGCGAAATAAAATTAATGCTGCGAAAAGAATGCTGCGTAGGCTTAAATTTAGAACAAATGTGTCACAATTAGCACGGTCACAGACACTGTTGCACACTCTCCAGACGGGAGGCCATCCGGTAAACTTGGAAATTCAGGAATATATAGATCAGGATGTATCTAAGGAACTAGCATCGGTAGCTAATAACAATGATAATCAGTTCGGGGGTGGTGATGCTGCAATGTTAGAGATGAATAATGAAAATGATGAACAAATGGCTGAGGGTGGCGTTGGCGGGGACCCTCCTCGGGGGTTTTTGGAGATTATTCGTCGCTATGACCGAGAAATTAATAGGTTTCGGGCTATGGAGTTTTATGAAGAATTCAGGTTTGTGAACCTGGATCTGGTACAATCTTATATGAATGCTGTCCGTATTGTGCATGGAGCTGTGCAAGGATTGCTAAATGAAATATCACACAATGTGGGTCCTAATGATTTTGTACAGCTGAGACCGAGCTCGGGGTCATTAAATAATCCTTTCTAATCGAGGAGGCGAAATGTGGGGGAGCTGGACGCTGCAGATTTCTTAGAGAGCATAGCTAATTTACTACAAAGTCACAACAAAATTCTATCACATGTGAGTTTGCGAATAACGGTCACTGTGATTAGAAATATGCAAGGTGGTGGTGGTGCGCGGAGGCGCTTAAAAGGTATATTATTTAGTAAAATAATAGACATAAACCAAGGTAACAATTTATGTTTTGCTGCCAGTGTGTACCGCCTGTGGAAGGGTAAAGAATGCACAGATTCCGAAATGTTATATGGTGCCAAACGAATGCATAGCCAGCTGGGGTTTTCAATTCAGAAAAAAAAATGTTTATCAGATATTCAGGCATTTGAAAGACTATTGGGGGTCATTATCAAAGTATTGTACCATGAAAACGGATGGGAATATTTTACTACGGGGCCTACACCTATAAATTCTAAGTATCCGTTGCTCTTATCCTGTATCAAGTGTTGCTCATTGCTTCGCTGTCCTCGTCCTGTACCCTCAGTGTTTTCAGAGCCCGTTCTTGATCTTGTAGAAATATATTGCAGAAGAGCAGAACTACAATCACACTTTTTCAATGCTATTGCTGTTTTCTACCTCCCTGGTGAGGTACCAATGCGGGAAGTTTGTGAGAGTATTTCTAAAATGTGTATGATCCAATACACACAGTTATTTAAAAAGCTGACGTCTTGTACATGCTCACCAGAACCAAGCCTAATTAAATAACACATTTAATATTAAATAAGTACATGTGCAGTAGCCACTTGGACAATTACAGATCCCCAGGTCAAAACACAACAGAAAGACATGGAAGATCGTATTTTCAAATCACACCTGTGGCCCCCCTAACTGTAATTTGATATTAGTGGGTCAAAGGATTTATTTAGTTCAAGTCATAATAAGATTATATTTTGAAAGGAAACACTACAGGATGTCATATTTAAAATGACTGTGAGTACCTTTCTTTAGTGACGGTTCTGAGGGGGGCAGGGATTAGTTGAGTGTGCTAATTGGAGCTGTGAAGTGTGCAGAGAAAATACAAATGTTTTCTTTTAATATGAAAACAAAGAACTTTTTTTTAACACCGACCTGGGATTGTGTTTCTTTCCAAGTTTCCTTATTGTTTCTGAGAAGAGACTGTTCACTTGCAAAGTGAACTGGACCCGTGTGACTCGCAGGTAAGGAGAGCCCGTGTTGAACTAAGATGGCTACAGTGAGTTTTCCTGGACAAAGCTCGGGCAAAGGATAGCGCAGAGTGCACCTGCACCTGAGATTGTGTTGAGAAGCTTTGTGATAAGAGCAGGTAAAGAGGGAAAAGAAACACAAGTCAGCAGCAATAGTATTTTCTTTCTTTGAAGCACACATTTTGTTTTAACTGAAACGGGACTACAACTTTTGAAAGGGAAATAGTTGCTAGTGCACTGTATTTGTATTGAGTTTATTAGAAGAAAAAAAGCTTATATTTTGGACAGAACGAACTCGTTTGGCATGCAACTAGCAGCAAACGATGAGAAGCAAACAAAACAGCAAGTTAGCAAGTTACAGGCTGTCCTAGGTCCGGGGGTGCTTATGGTTGTTTATGGGTTCCCTTACCTTAGCCAGTGTCATGTACGGGTGTCCGTACTTTACTAGAGTGTTTGTTTTTATTATAATATATATATATATATAATATATAATAATGTAATATTTCAGATAAATCGTCACAATGAGTGACACCAGCATTATTGGTTTTTTGAGAAATAAAAAAACAGAATGTAGAGAAGAAAATGTTGGAAGGAAGTTGGGAGAAAGACTGGTCTTCGAAGGAGCACCGGGACTGGTGGAAGCAACAACAACCAGATAAGACAGAGAAAGGAATTGTGATATTGTGTCAGGTTGGTGAGAATCAAGAAAAGAAAATAACAGAAATGGAAGATCATCATAAACAGTAATGTGAATTGAGAGCAGAAGTTGTGAAAAATACGATAGAATTAATAGAACTACAAGGCAAATTAGAAGGGCAAGAAAAGTGGTCAGAAAAGGTGAAGGTGTAGGTGCGCGATGTGCTGCCGTGTTAGGAGCGCGTCGCGACACAGATCACTCCGAGGACGACAGGCCCGATTGGGATGATTTAGATCGCAAAGCATGGGAATATGAAAAAGGAGGTTTTGCTAGCGCTCCTCCCCCATATAATCCGGAATATAAATCAATCACTGATTTTGGTTATAATAATACATTGTATCCAGATCTGACCGCTCTGAAAACGGTCCCAGCTGCACCCATGCAAGTCAAAACTAGACAGAGTAAAGAGGAAGGTCAATCAATAGTCTATACGACTAAAACCCATGTCCCCTTCTCCCCAGGAGAAAAAGAAATGATATGGGCGTCCCTCCCAAAATTAAAACCAAACCAGGGTAACACAACTTTTTGGGATATTCTAGATGAAAAGATGGTTATTCACCTCCTTCACCCGCGCGATGTACACATCATCGTGAAGGCTAAATGTCCGCCCAACATTTGGATACAGTTACTACGAGAATATCAGACCGGGGAGTGGGCTAATGTAGCCTCTACAGATGAGGAGGAAATAACAGAACTTTTTCACAATGGATCAAGAAAACTGAGATAGTGAAATAATGAAATAATCGAGTGGGATTATTTGACATTTTATTCTAAATAATCATAAGCTTAAATAATAAGTTATAAGGGCTGTTTGAGACACTGCAGGGTCAATAAAACATGCCACAGATCGGATATCTGAATTATCTTTAGATATCAATGTGTATGTGCTTTGTGTGTTTATGTATATGTATAGTTTGAAGGTGATATAAGGTAAATGTCTATGTTTTGGCAATCATTTTAGAATTATATTTAAAAATGTAACAACAGATTTATCATATTCATGAGGATCTTTGGCTCTATACAGAGTGCCTCAAGCATCAGAAATCAGAAAGAAAGACTATTATAAGAAAAGTAATCCAAAATATACATTGAATAAACAGATGGATAATAATAGTAATACATAAATAGTCATGGTGTCTCCACAAGAAGAACCAGAATTTGTTTGTTAAACATCATGTTATGGACAAGCTCTGTCAAAAGTCAAATTCAAGGAAACGAAAGGCTAGAAGAGAGCCTGGTGCAGCCCTGACAGCCTGTGAAAGCAGGAGAATGTAAACAGTCTGGTGACATGTTACAGTCTTTCAGAAAATGTTTGGTTATTGGTGCCTAGCATATAATACCTGAAATGAAAGTCAAAGTAGACCATGGTTTTAAGATGAGTGATGTAGGAAAAGGGTAAGATACCGCAGAAGTATAAGATTACAACTATAGAATAAGTAAGCTCAAGTAATATAAAATGCTTTACAGGAGAAAAGTAAGAATGGAAAGGAAGAGTAAAAGAGAAGGTGTCCTAGGATTATGGGAATCATTATTGAGATCAATGGCCTATTGGCTAATATTTTGTTAGGTACATATATGACTTCAATAAACGAATAATGGAGTGACATCTGTATAAATATAAATAAAACATATTGATAAAAAAACCTGAATACATTTCTTGTAAGAAATTAAGAATAGGAGAAAGAATAGCTGTTAGAATGCAGAGCAATGTTGACCAAAGTTGAAGAGGGTTTGAGTAAGTTGACGAGGGTCTGAGTAAGTTGATAAGGCTTGGGAAGCAGGAAAAGGCGAGTTTGATGTGTGTGAGACAAATGTGCTGCCACTTTTAGCACAGAGAGCTTCTGATGGTGATTGAATGAAACGTGGGAAAATACGGACGTTACTGAAGATATAACTTGATGTAGAATAAATGAATAAATAATTGAATGAGATATGAGTTAGTTTAAAGTCTAATGTCATGAAACTTTGACTGTATGGAAATAGTTCTTTCACAAACAGTAATACCCTATCAATTAGGAAGGAAGTCCATAAATAAACCAGTGTAAGGGATTGAGATTAGGGAACTGCCTTATGAGTAAATGCAAGTGTTCTACTACAAACGGTGCAACAGTGTCTATAAACTAATGTCCTGGGATATAAGGAATGGTTACATTACTAGATGCAACACCACTTTTGCAACAGGGCCTAACCATCCTCACTGCTCCCTGGACAAGTCGGTGGCTCCCCCTGTCCAGTCCACGGTCCCTGTCACCCCCTGTGTCTGGACCGGACGGACCCCCACTTCTACCATGTCTGGATATCGGAACTGGAATGTCGCCTCATCCTCAGTGATAATGTCCTGCTGGTCTATACGGGAGAGTCTAGCCAGTGGGCAGCGCTGGGGCACATCTACAGGGTAGGGGAAAAGATTTAACACTGGCAACGGGACCCTACCCTGGCATACCCACGTGATGGTCCGTGCCACCTGCCGCTCTCGCTCCTCATCCCAAGCCTCGATCAGGACACAGTATTCCGCTATGTGGGGGAACTCTGGCACCTGTGCCCACAGCACCATCTCACTGCAGGGCGGAATCTGGACAGTGGACTGCCGGGTCAGCCTCGTTAACGTTAATGTTAACCCTCTTCTCGCTTTCTCTGTTTGCCGGTTTCCCTGTTTGCCGGTTTCCAGCTGCCCTGCCCACTGCATGGAGGAATACCCAAGCAACACAGCGCCCAGGTTAGTAGGTCCAGTATGTAAACAGACACTGTAATGTTCAATGTCTTTCCTCGATCGCTTATAATCCAAGGAGGGGAGAGGGGTGGGCACAGCAGGAAATCACTCGCAGCTTGGCGTCTTAAACTTCTCTACGTTTCCACACTCCATGGAAATCAGCGAAACCAAAGGTGCACTCACTGTAGCCTCCAGAGGAATCCATCTCTCTCTGCTTCTGTCCTAGTGATGGGAATTCCGGCTGGTTTCAGTGAGCCAGACCATTTGGCTCAATTCAGCAATAAGAGCCGGCTCTTTCGGCTCCCAAATGGCTCTTCATTTAGTACCACTTCTGGCTTTTATAATTCAGGCAAATTTAGCAATGTTTGGACCTATGATTGGTATGTGTGCACATACACCACTTATTCAATGTAATTATACTTAATCTTATAATTTCCAGAATACCATAATTTACATGTTTTGTATTAAAAAAAAAACGTAAATCATGTGAAAACATCAAACACTATTACACGTGTATTGAACGTTTTATTTATATTGAACTATCCAAAACACAAACCATTCCAAGCAAACCACACTCAAAATGGAACCATATAACAAATAAAAAATGAATTACAATGCGCATAACAGCAGCATCCAACAGTTCTAGATGTATATATTACCAGTGACCTTGTCTTTAGTGCAGACTGGCATTAAGAAAGTCTAAGTGCCTCAGCTTACAGGGGCTGATCCGGTTTCTGTTATTATCTGCCCTGTTTTGGAGAAGATTCTTTCTGAAGGGACTGATGTTGCTACGATGCAGAGTCTCCCTGCCATCACCTTGACCAGTCGTGGGTAGACTGAAGCCTCGGTCTCCCACCAGCTCAGCGGGTCTGTGGCTCTTTGGATAAGGGGCTCTTCAAGATAGGATCTTACTTCCAGTATAGCATCTGCTGTGGGATTCCTTCTTGCAGTGTCTCCTGTTGCTCTTTCATCAAAGAACCTCCAAACAGCAGATGTTTGTGGCTCCACTTCTAGTGCCCCTGCTCCCTCTTCTCCCTCTTGGCCTCCTAGTGGTGTAGCCTGCTGGCTGCTGGGGCTGCATCTTGCTGCTGCTGTTACTCTTTGAGGTGCCTCATCAACAGCTCTGTTGTCATTGAAGGACAGCTGTTTGAACCTTGGGTCCATTATGGTGGTTTCTGAGAGAACAGTATTGTATTCCATTCTGTGGAACTTTCTTTCCATAGATGCACAGAGAGCAGTCACCAACTCTCTCTCTTTCCCTTTGGTTACTGTTCCTCCTGTCTGGTGGTGGGCTGTTATTCTCTGCAGACCCTTGCACAGGAGTAGCATTTTGGAGGCTGTCACGTAGCTGAAAAAAAAGAGAAAACTCAGAATTATGCTTTGTTTTATTATGTGGTATATGGACTTTGTTCAGTTTATTCTTGTCTATTATTACTGCCATTCCCCTCTAATATGCACCTCAAATATGCAATTATGTAATACTAATGTAAAAACAGTTGTCCATTGTACCTGTCTGCACTGATCTCCACAGTGACTGCTCAAAGGGTTCCTGAACAGTGCATGTCTCTCGCACTTCCTCCCACTCTTCTTGGCTCAGAGCATCAACAGGTGCATTGATAATGGCCAAGGTAGAGATGATTGCATCCTTGGACTCCAGAACCCGTTTCAGCATATGAAATGTTGAATTCCACCTTCTTGTTTGGACCTCAGCTCAGGCATACCCATCTGGCGTTGAGAAGACTTCAGCTTCTCTGTGGCTCGTGTGCTCTTATGGAAGAATTCCCGCATCGCCTTCACTTTGTTCACAGTGGGCTTCATCACCTTCAGGGCATCTCTTACAACCAGGTTGATTGTGTGCACGAGACATGGGTGGTGGGTCCATTTCAAGATGTTAAAAAGCTTTGGTGATGTTAGCTGCGTTGTCAGTAACACAGCAATCCACTTTGTTTTCTACTTGCCACCCTTTTTTTGCACTCTTAGCAGTCCCTCTGCCAAGTTATCTGAAGTGTGTCTGCCACTAAACTCAAAACAGTCCAGAAGATTGGACACCATTTTTTATAATTTTCAATGAAGTGACATGTAGCAGACATGAAGGAAGTGGTGGCTCTGGATGTCCAGCAGTCAGTTGTCAGGCAAACTGCTGTAGCCTTTTTAACCCTTTCTTGCAGTGAAGCACATTGTCTGTCATACAGTCTTGGAATAGTTGTTTGGGAGAGTGTTTTCCTGCTTGGAAGAACATACATTGGATTGAGAGCATGGGTGTAGCTTCTAAATCCCTTGTCCTCCACGACTGAGAATGGTTGGAATTCCCTTGCAATAATTTTAGCCAATACCTCATCAATTGTGTTTGGTCTTGCTGGGGTCATGGCCTTTGGCATAAATTGGCTTATAGAACTATGGGTTGCAATAGGTCGCAGTACCTGATGCCTGAGGGGTGGCTGTGAGCACTGCAGCAGCAATGGTTCCAGTAATCGCACAGGTATTTTCATTTTCAGTAGCAGGCATGCTAGCTTGCCTGTTTTCTTCCAACTGCATTGATGGATTTATAATTCTAATGTGTCTGTGAAGGTTGTTAGTAGACCCTGCTTGATATGATACTTTACAATTTTTACATTCTGCCTTTGTTGTTTATATTATCAAAATGCATCCAAATGCTACTTCGTTTGTGCCTGTCACTCATCTTGTTTTCTGACCCGTAATTAAAGATGAACTTTTCGCCACACTGCTCGGCCGCACCACTCGCACTGACTGAATGTTGTGTTGAGGTGTGTGTGCTGCACCAAACGGGAGCACCGGGACAATGTCATCATACGCAGCACATCAACACAACATTCATACTTTTATTCTGTCTTGTATTCATTTATAAGAAATAAAAACATAAGAACAGACATCCTTTCTCAGACGGGACCCGGCACATTCGCGAACGACATCACTATTCTGTCCCTGTGCGCCGTGTTGATCTGGGTCCTGCTCCCAGGTCTGCCACCTCCCCTCCTGTCTGCTGAAGTCCACTTTCCAATGTGGGAGGTCTCTGCGGCTCGTATCAGACGCTCCCTCCTCTCCTCTCCCAGGGCAGGGTGATTAAGTGGGGACGCGTGTGAAGAGTGCAGGTGGACCCAGGTGAGTTGTGCGGTGGTGATTGGCTCAAAGAAACACAAATAATAAGGCACGCGTGCAAACAATCAAAATAATACTAAGTGAATAACAAATTAAACAATAAAGTGAAAGATAATCAACACACAAAATAATGGCAATATAGAACCAAACAAAATACACAAGCCATATTGCATAAAGTGAAGTGAAATATAAATATAATAAGTAATGGTGATTAAGGAGCTAATTAACACCGTCCGTGACATTTACATTGGTTGGGTATGTGGATACCAGTAATTATTTTTGTTTTATTGAAATACAAAATAATTCTATTTTTCCGAAGTGCTGAACTTTAATACAGTCTAGAAAGATTAATATTTTTTGTCTTGGGCTATATTATTATTACCATAGTTTTTCTATTGTATAAGTATCTTGGAGTAGGGGCATCTCACCTGTCCTGTAAGATTTGGGAGGGTAGGAATAGTGTAGTTATTTTCTCTGTTTACTTGTTGTGTGCCCCATTACTGTTAGTTCAGGTAGCCACTGTGAATTTAAATCCTGAACCCTACTTTGCCAAATAAGGTCACAGCTTTACTTTGGTATGTAAAAAAAAAAGAAATAAGAAAGAAAACAAAACGCAGGATAGGCACATACCTCAAATTTGGCACATACCCCCTGTGGCCCCCCTAACTGGCACCGTGGACAAAACACTGTCAGCACCCCTCCCCACCACTAACATCATGGACAATACACCCCCCCGATGATGGCCCCGCTACGATTACAACTGGCCCCAGCCATGCCCCCCGAGATGAAAGGGGCTAGAACCACCGCTGAATGGCTTGTTAGTGAGTTTGACTTAGGATCATGTTTTTAGTTGTTTAATATCTGCAATATGAATAGCCTACAATCATTACACATAAGTTTGATTTAAAATAACTAATTAAAGGTTAGATATACTGTATAACTTTGAATACTATTCTATACGGAGACATTATGTATTCTTACCATGGCAACTTCGATATTCTTGTTTCTATTAACTTTTGCATGTAAAGATTACATGTTGTGGTTATGGGATACTTCGTTGCATTTTTTGGCATGTTGTTGTTTTCTTTTATGTGTGACTTTTAACTTTATACCCTATAGGATCCAATAACTTTAAACAGTATAACAATAATAATATTATAAGAGAAGACCAGCTAATGTATTGTTTACATGCAAAACCTTGGAAAAACATACTATAGTAAGCAAATGTAAACTATGAGGAAATATAATATTTGCACCCACAGTATAATGGACTGGGGGATAATCAGTATTTAAGAACTTTAAACTTTCAATATTTCCTTAAGTGACATTACGTGTACATCTAGATTGGTGATTGTTTCGTTACTCTGTAGTATTTCCTTCTTTGCGTCATCCTGCCGAGCTCATGAATTCTTGCCAAGGATGTTTTTCCTTGACTCCTTTGTCTCCGCAGTGAGGCTGACTGGGACGAAGTATGGCTGTGGAGATGGGGGTGTGGGGCCTGCACGGTCATGGTCTCGCAATACCAGCCCCAGTCCAAGAGGATACTGTATATTTTCTGTGACATCTTCCGAGGAACAGTGCCTTCATTGAAACTGTGGCGACATAGAAACTAAAGCAATCTTCTGTCCTGTCTCGAAGCAGTACAAGGAGAAGCTGACATGGGAGACGTCAAACAGCAGTTAGATTATTTATTATTATTTGTAAACCTAATAAACTGCCTGGCTTGAAATGTCTCTATGGTGACATAGTGAAAAAAGGTGTTACGAGTTGGACGCCATGGCGTAACAAACTGAAAAAAACAGTTTTCGGCTAGAGAACATTTGACAGTACCTGATATTATGGCAACTGCCCTGTTTTGGAAATTACAACATTTAATATCTTTGGTTTATATTTACAATAGGGCTATTTTGAAACATTAAGGCAGATTGCATGCTTCTCCTGAAACCTCCGAAGTTTTCCTGTCCTGTCTTCCTGTCATGCGATATGTTTATATTGTATATTGTTCAGCTCGGCTACTCTTTCTGATTAGCCAGCTATGTATTATATTGTATTTTTCTCATTGGGTCTGTGACCCGCTCCTATTGGATCAGGGGTCCACTGCCATGATATTGCGCGGAGGCCGCACAAGTGCTTGATTGCCTACACCAGACATTGTGCAAGTAGATTACGGCCTCGCTCCTAGCTGCACTAGTAGAGCAGCCGGCCTTGTTCTTGTAAGTGGAGGGCATAAGAGTTAACCTCTGTAGCCCCGCTTTGTATATGCTGATAGCAGACAGCTCCCGGTAGAGCGTGACTATGGTCCTCGCTCCTGGACGGCTCAGGTGCGGCCCTACGGGATCCCTGAGGTAACTGTCTGGAGTTGTGTTGCCTAGGCACCCTTGCGGTGCACCTCGTGGCAGGCTCCCTTATCAGCTCGCTGCCTCCGCCCCTGCGACGGCTTTGTTATACAGCAACCCCTCCCCCTTGGGCAGTGCTTCCGACTTGAAAGATAACGATAGGTTGCGTATGCAATACAGTACACACAAACCATTATTTGAATAGGCACACAAAGCGCCAACTAAGCATGAATGATAGTATAAATGAAAAACACTTGTGGCTTTTGCTTTTTCATGTACAGGGCATAGCAGTTTGCAATAAAGTTTATTCATACATGTAGTAAACACACATACACACAGGCATCCAAATGTGTAAAGTATGCTTCCAACAAGGCCGACTTCATCTCCGTCTTCGCCTCCCACCACTCTCTGGATTTCCTCGCTCTCACTGAGACATGGATCTCCCCGGAGAACTCATCCACCCCTGCTGCCTTATCCTCTGTGTTTGTCCTGTCCCACTCCCCCTGTCTTACTGGGTGGGGGGGGAATAGGGCTCCTGCTCTCCCCTTCTCTGCTATTCTCTGTGCCACCCCCCTCTCTCTCCTCTATCGCCTCCAACAGCTTTGAATTCCCTCTCACCTCTTTCTTCTAGTTCTCTACTGTCCTCCTGGTCCACTCACCACCTTCCTGGATGAACTCGACTTTCTTCTCTCCTCCCTCCCCTCGCTGTCCTCACCTACCATCCTCTCCAAACCCTCCCACTCTGCCGGATTTCTTCCTCTCTTTTACTCCTTTAACTTCTCTCTCTCCGTCTCCACCCACTCACAGTGCAGGCTGCCAGTTAGACCTCATCTTGTCTAGAGGCTGTTCCCCTTCGCAACTCTTCGTGACACCCCTGGACATCTCAGACTCAGAATCACCACCGAGACGGCTCTCCTGGCAGTCACTGACTCCCCCCGGTGTGCTCGGGCGGCCTCCCTCTCCTCAGTCCTCATCCTCCTTGATCTCTCTGCAGCATTTGACACTGTCGATCACTCCATCCTCCTCTCCTACCTCGCTGACCTCGGTATCTCTGGAACTGCTCTCACCTGGATCTCCTCCTACCTCAACGACTGGACCTACCAAGTGACATGGCACGGTTCCTCATCCACCCCCCAACCTCTCCTCATAGACGTACCCCAAGGCTCCATCCTGGGCCCGCTCCTGTTCTCTCTCTACACTCGCTCCCTGGGCCCCCTCATCGCATCCCATGGTTTCTCCTACCACTTCTATGCAGATGATGCCCAGATCTTCCTGTCTTTTCCCTCTTCTGACCCTCTCATCCCTTCTCGCATCTCTTCCTGTTTGTCTGCTATCTCCGCCTGGATGCAGTCACACCACCTCAAGCTCAACCTCTCTAAATCGGATCTCCTCTTTTTCCCCCACTCTTCCTCACCTTCTGCTGATCTCCCCATCTCAATCCCCTTGGAATCCACCACACTTTCTCCTGCTTCTTCCGCTAAAAATCTAGGAGTCATTCTTGATCCTGCGCTCTCCTACACCCAGCACATCACCACACTGACAGGCACCTGCAGATTCTTCCTGAGCAACATACGCCGAATCCGTCCCTTCCGCACCAACTTCTTGACTCAGCTGCTCGTCCAGTCACTGGTCCTCTCCCGCCTGGACTACTGCAACTCCCTCCTGGCCGGCCTGCCTGCAACTACTACCCGCCGCTCCAGCTCATCCAGAACTCTGCGGCTCGCCTGGTAATCTCTTTCCCTCGCACACACTACTCCACTGCTCCGCTCCCGCCACTGGCTCCCGATACCGACACAATATTATTATTATTTTTTTTATTTCTTGGCAGACGCCCTTATCCAGGGCGACTTACAAAATAAGTGCAATACAAAGTGCAAGAATACAGTTAAATACAAGGCATCAAACATTACAGATTCAAATTTACATTAAACAAAGCAATTCAAGATATAATACATTTTACAACTTCCAATTTATACAGTTAAGTGCAGTAAGTGCGGACATACATCCTGGAAAGTAAAGCTAAGTGCTGTCAAGATGTAAGGTACAGTCAAGGGTTACAGGAAAGGGAGCAAGGAGGAAAATCAATCAATAATCCAAGAAGCATGACAAAATGCTATGAAGTGCTATCTAACGGGGATTAAAGGGACTAATATTACAAGTACTGTCTGAAAAGATGTCTTGAGTTAGCGCCGGAAGGATATATTAGTTGTAATATTAGTCCCTTTACTCTCCTGTAAGGTAGCACTTCACAACATTTTACCATGCTTCTTGCCTTGTATTACTAACACTTGTATTATTGATTTCCCCCTTGCTCCCTTTCCCGTAGCCCTTGACTGGGACCTAACATCTTGACAGCACTTAGCTTTCACTTTCCAGGATGTATGACTTTACTTATTGTATTTACTTGTGTAAATTGGAAGTTGTAAAATGTATTATGTTTTGAATTGCCTTGTATAATGTAAATTTGAATTTGTAATGTTTGATGCCTTGTACTGAATTGTATTCTTGCACTTTGTATTGCGCTTCTATTTTGTAAGTCGCCCTGGATAAGAGCGTCTGCCAAGAAATAAAAATAATACTAATAATGTGTATTCCCGAACATACAGTGAGGAGAAAAAAGTATTTGATCCCCTGCTGATTTTGTACGTTTGCCCACTGACAAAAAAATGATCAGTCTATAATTTTAATTGTAGGTGTATTTTAACAGTGAGAGACAGAATAACAACAAAAAAATCCAGAAAAACGCATTTCAAAAAAGTTATAAATTGATTTGCATGTTAATGAGGGAAATAAGTATTTGATCCCCTATCAATCAGCAAGATTTCTGGCTCCCAGGTGTCTTTAATACAGGTAATGAGCTGAGGTTAGGAGCACTCTCTTAAAGGGAGCACTCTCTTAAACGTACAAAATCAGCAGGGAATCAAATACTTTTTTCCCTCACTGTAACCCATTATCAATACAAATAAGGGGAATGTTTTTTTTTCTTTCTCTCAATGTTCTAACACTCCTCAAACAACAAAAATGCAGTAGAAGAAAAGACATTTGTGCTAGGAAAAAGAACAGAAAAAATTAGGCTACATCTCACCTTCTTTGTGGGTCTGGCCATAAGACTTCATCCACATCACATGCGATGTTGTCTTGAGCCAGGCAGCATGGAAAGTATCGCTTGGAGTGCCATATCCAGGCCTGGCATGACCCCTGATCGATGTCTCCACAAGCCTCCTCCATTGCCTGTAGAAGGGGTATGCGTTGGTGGGGCTGGCGATCATACACCTTCCAACGTCATACAGAGAAGAATTCTTCAATAGGATTCAAGAACGCAGATTATGGGGGCGATTGAGTTTGATGAAAAGTGGGTGACCTGTGAACCAATTGCGGACCACAGCAGCCCGGTGGAAACTAACATTGTCCCAGATGATAACGTACCTGGGCTTTTCTGGCACCCAGTCATTAGGGATTAGTCTGTTTGTGGAGGGTGTCCAGAAATGTGATGATGTGTGCAGTGTTGTATGGGCCAAGGATTGCATGATGGTGAAGGACCGCACACATTGTTACGTTGCCACCACGTTGTCCTGGGATGTTGATGATTGCACGATGTCCGATGATATTTCTGCCGTGGCCGCTTGTTTTTGCAAGATTGAAACCTGCCTCGTCCACATATATTAGCTCACGATGCACTGAATCTGCTTCTAGCTCCATGACAAAACAATGTAGCACAGTATGAAAAGACAGGGATCAGTCAATATGATGTAGCACCGTGCACTTCCAGATCCAGTACCAATGATAGGATAGTATAGCTTACGTGCAGATATTCATATCTCAGTTGTTTTACACGGTCTGAGTTTTGTTCGAAAGGAACTCTGTATAGCTGCTTCATCCCAATTCTATTAAGTTTCAGTAGACGAGAGAGTGCCGAGAGACTCACTCTGTTGATGTTGTGGAATGTGTGTTATCTGCCATTATGTGGTCCTGCAGTTCTCTGAGTGTGATGCAGTTATTTTATATTTACAATGTGCGTTTCCTGCTCTGGGGTGAACAGTCGACCAGATACTGGTTTTCTTGCAGTTCTCTAAAAACATTTGAATGGTTTTATAGTTTTTCCCAATTGCATACACACTATTATACCACAATACTCCTAAACTGTTAACACAATGCCCATAATAAAAAGTCACATCTGCTAAACACACACAGGGGAAAATTCTGGCCTAAAAACTATATACACAGCCCTCAAAATCAAAGAATTGGGTCAGAATCACACACACATACATCATATCTGTTTCTCACACTGAGCATTAAGAATACACTGTGTTTAGAAAAATAAAACTCTCTCCTCAAAATGGAAGATTCATGTAGGAAAACAAAAAGAATCCATCAACACAGACAGTAAAGAACTTTATATTATACAATGTTTGATCCTGGCCAGTCGTGGCACAGTGGTGTGTTGCCTTACAGCTCTAGGGGTCCCAGGTTCAAGACCCAGCTTGGGTTGCCTGTCTGTATGGAGTTTGCATGTTTTCCCCGGGTACATGTGGGTTTCCTCCCACCGTCCAACGACATGTGGGTTAGCTTAATTGACCATACTAAATTGCCCTGTATGTGTCTGTGTGTGTTGCCCAGTGCTGGCCTGGCATCCTGCCCTGGGTGTGTTCCTGCCTTGCACCCTATGCGTGCTAGGATCAGCTCCAGCTTCCCTGCGACCCTAAGTGGTTTTGAAAATGGATGGATGCATGGATGATCCTGCCTACCCAAAAATTATCAATGTATTTATATATAACAAGCAACAAAATGCAATGACTGATAGCAGCCCACATGGTTATGTTTCCACCCCTTTGGCCAGGGACCTGCTCGCTGGCCAATGATGTTCCTTCCCCAGCACCGCCTCTTGAATCCTACCTCGTCCACATAGATGAACTCAATGTGGTCATCGCTGGCATCAAGCTTGAGTATTCTCTGACCATGTAGGAACAGTGATTAGAACATGGTGCATTACTGCACTTCCTGGACCTCTGTCTCTTCCAAGTGCACAATAGTACTGGAAACAGTTTCATACTCACTTGCATGTAAAAGTAGCACATCTCTTTCACACGATCAGAGTTCCTCTCAAATGGTACACGATATATTTGCTTCATGCTCATCCTGTGCCTTCTCAGCAAACGATCAATAGTGGATATTGAAACATGGTCTATGTTCTGAAACATCCCATTATCCTCTATTATACACGTTTGGATTTCTCTGAGTCTAATCGCATTATTTGCCATGTGCCGTGTGGGTTTTCTCCAGGCTCTGCAGTTTCCTCCCACTGTCCAAAGACATGCAGTTTAGGTTATGTTAAATTGCTGTGTATATGTTGCCCAGCGATGGCCTGGCATCCTGTCCTGGTTGTATTCCTGCCTTGTGCCCTATCACTGCCGGGATCGGCTCTGGCTGCCCCGCGACCCTCACAGGAATTGTGTGTTTTGAAAATGGATGGATGGGTTTGCAGACGTGAAGTGTGTTGTAGTACATTAGCACTTTGAGTTTTGTCTGATGACTCATGTATTGCACAAAAGGTACAGGTGTTTTCTCAATGACAATTGTGCCAACACATTGAGAGTTGCGAGTAATGTTTTGCAACATGAGTGAACTGGACTCACCAATTGAGTTGAAGCAAGGTGAAGGTGTGCATAGTCCTGCAGAAGTGGTTCTGGGATGTTAGCTTGAACCTCGGATCACTCTGTGCATGCTTTCGGTCACAGTGTATGAACGACTGAGAAACTGTAGTGAGAGATCCTTCTCATTATGAAAGTACAGTACATATTACTGTACCAGTAAGACTACAGCACTTACCGGTTTCCATCTCAAAATATCCCAATTATACCTGCAACAGTATAACAGCTCATATTTGATTGAACCCATTGCTCACTTGTTAAATACATTGCCTAAAAGTGTTAATTATTTCAGAGATAGTACTTCAAGAATCACTGTTAGTGTTTAAGCATTCAGAAAAACCTGAAAATTGTCACGAGTGGCAGTGAACAGTGGGTCCAGGGGTGTCGCAAATGGGAAACCCCACCATGCTCTCCCTGGCTTCACCATCAGGATTTATTTTGCCTGGGGCCCCCACATACCCTAGAATCACCTCTGACTGGGTCGCATGAAGTCTCGCTACGCCATCCCAACTGAGTTACGCGAGGTGGGGACTCGCTCCCACTCACTTATTTCCCCCTGCAGGTAAGGTCCCAGGACAGATGTCACCAGTAAATAAGAAAGGTCTTATTCTAGTCCATTAAATAAAATTCACCATGTACAATACAACAGGGGCAACTAGCAGGGCACGAAATCTGACCGTTCTCTCAATGTTTTTTTTACAATTAAAATTGCCTTTAATCACCTGGGCAAAAATAAAAATACAGAAACCTATACAAAAGCTGAAAATATAATAAACTATACTAAATTCCCAAATAAAACTAAGCCCAGACAATACCCCCTATATTCACAATCAAAAAACGTATTTATGAAACGATGGAGAATGGCGAGAGAATGGTCTCAATTACACAGTCCCAACCCGGCTCGGCCTCCGGTTCCGTCCCAGGCTAGAGATCCTCACAAACGAGCAGCTCGTCCGCACAAGCAGCCCCAATCCAGGATAAAGAGCAGTCTCAGGAGGAGGACACGCTCGCTCACTGGCAAGTGCTGCGATCACAAGCTCACAGGGATATTGAGCGCGTCCCTCTCACCCGTCCGCTATGTGCTTCTCCCTCCGGCTGCTGGTCCGGAGCCCCAAAGTGCCGTCTATCGCCGAGAAGCTGGAAACCGCAGAGCCAAGAAGGCAAGTCCAGGAATACAGTCTTGTAGAAGCCAAGTCAATGTCTCTGGCCAGTAATAGTCCCTTAGATCCTCTTGTCGCTGTCGAGTCACTGCGTCCAGCGGCTAATGTTTCTCCAGGCAGCTCCCGATCTGCAGGGACCCGCTCCGACCCTGCGAGGAGTTAGTGCCTACCGGCTGGCACCCTCACAGCCGATATCCTCTCCTCTGTAACCCGTCCCGCAGTCACTGTCCCTGCTGGTGCTCCGCCGTGCCCCTTTGTTCTGGCAGGGCAGCCTTTATCTCCAGCTGAGTGTCCACAGGTGTAGTGGCCATGAGGGAATTCGGCCGCTGCTCAGTGATACAGGTGCGCCGCATTGGGGATTAAAGCTTCTGCCTGTTCAATAATAGTGAATATCAATTAATGTCAATCAATCAGTGAATACAATCAATGAAAACAAACAATTTGAGAACACGACTCAATCAGTGAATAATTAAAATTAAATCAAATAAACAATAATAACAGTATAAGTGCAATAAAGAATCACATGGAGCCTTGGTACAGTCTGTGATTAATGCAACACTGTGGAGTAGTGCTTAGGGCTCTGGACTCATATTGTGGGTTTTGGGTTCAAATCCCAGGTGGGGCAGTGCTGTTGTACCCTTGAGCAAGGTACTTCACTTAGATTGCTCCAGTAAAATACCCAGTTGTATAGACCAACTCTGCCTCCTCCAGAACCACTCCTTCTCATCCCTGGCACCTAAATGGTGGAACGACCTGCCCACCGAAGTCAAAACAGCAGAGTCCTTGACCTCATTCCGGCACTTACTCAAGACGCATCTCTTCCGACAGCACTTGTAATATTAGTCCTCTATCCCTGCTAGATAGCACTTCACAGTTGTATTATGCTTCTCGCGTTCTTGATTGTTTTCCTCCTTGCTCCCTTTCCCGTAGCCCTTGACTGTGACCCTACATCTTGACAGCACTTAGCTTTCACTGTCAAGGATGTAGGAAGTCACTTACTGTACTTGTGTAAATTGTAAATTGAAAATTGTAAAATGTATTATTTTGAATTGCTGTTTTAGCTAAATTTAATTTGTAATGATTGATTGCCTTGTAGGAGGAGTAGAATTAGACACACGGAAAGGAACATAGAAACTCGCTGCCTAAATCCCACTGCTATTCATAAATTCACTACCCTGTTGCCAAATGCTAGCTTTATCAAAAGAAGGATCTCCAGATGAATTATTAAATAATTTCAACAATACACTAAGCACTGCTTTAGTAGCCCCATTAAGGACACGACAAATAAAAACCAACAAAACACTCACCGTGGTTTGACGAACACACTCGCTCACTTAAAACAGAATGCCGTAGATGTGAGCGTAAATGGAGAGAATCAAAACTAGAGGTCTTCACATGGCATGGAATGACAGTATAATAAGATACAAGCAGGCCCTGTCCTCTGCTAGGTCTGCCTACTACTCCAATTTAATAGAGACGCATAAGAATAACCCGCGTTTTCTTTCTAATACAATAGCGACACTTACTAACCAGAAGGTAAAGCCTTCAGAGGTCATCCCCCCCAATTTCACCTGTAGTGACTTCATGGATCATTTCAATAGCAAAGTTAACAGCATTAGAAAACAGATAGAACAGGAAACATACACAGATACTATAGCTGACACATGCAGTCCTTCACAGCCCCTGCCTACCTTGGACTCATTTAACGTAGTAAATCACCAGGAATTGGTCTCCTTAATTACTAAAATGAAAACAACAACCTGCGCACTAGACCCTATACGCACTAAACTGCTAAAACAATCTCTGCCATGAATTATTCACAGAATACACAATATTATCAATGTCTCTTTATTCTCAGGATCTGTTCCTGAATCATTTAAAATAGCTGTAATTAAACCACTTCTTAAGAAACCCAGTGTCGACCCTAACCAACTTAAACACTATCGACCTATCTCAAACCTTCCCTTCCTTTCTAAGGTTCTAGAGAAAGTAGTTGAAAACCAACTGCAAGCTTTTTTAACCGATAATCATCTTTATGAAGAATTTCAATCAGGCTTCCGTTCCGGCCTTAGTACAGAAACGGCCCTGTTAAAAGTATTGAATGACGTGTTTCAGTCCTCCAATGTAGGGCACACCAGTGTTATTATTTTATTAGACTTAAGTGCTGCTTTTGACACAATCGACCACAAAATCTTGATACACCGCTTAGAAAACAGTATTGGCCTATCTCGCAATGTGCTTTCATGGTTTAAATCATATCTGTCAAACAGACTCCAATATGCACAGATTAACGAGAACCACTCAAATTTAACTGAGGTTAAGTACGGAGTCCCACAGGGCTCAGTCCTCGGACCTATACTTTTTTCATTGTACATGCTCCCTTTAGGTGATATCATTCGACGACATAATATTAACTTTCACAGTTACGCAGACGACACACAATTATATCTGTCAGTAAATCCTAACAACACCATAGACCTAGAAAAACGAATCTGCTGTCTGTCTGAGATTAAAACATGGATGAGAAAAAAAATTCTTATGCTTAATTCTGACAAAACAGAAGTCATAATTTTAGGAGACAAAAATCGAACTGTTCATCATTCACTAACAAAACTGAGTAATGATAACTTTAATTTCTCCCCTAAGGGGATGGCATGAAACCTGGGTGTCATCTGTGATCATAATCTATCTTTTGAATCACACATTCAGAATGTGTCGAGATCTTCCTTCCTCCAGCTTAGAAACATTGCTAGACTAAGACAATTCCTCTCGTTACAGGACACTGAGAAATTGATACACGCATTTGTTACATCTAGATTGGACTACTGTAATGCCATTCTGTCAGGCAGCACAAACAGAGCTATTTGTGCACTTCAGTCCAAAATGCTGCTGCAAGAATCCTAACAAAAACATAAAAACATGAACACATCACTCCAGTATTGGCTTCTCTTCACTGGCTGCCCGTGCACTACAGGATAGACTTTAAAGTGCTCTTATTAACATTTAAAGCACTAAAGGGACTGGCACCTCCCTACCCGTCTGATGAGGCACAACCCATCCCAGAAGCACCTCACAATGGAGGGTCAACGGGGCATCCACACCCAAGGTTTGATGAGCCATCGCAACCCAAAGCCTATTGATGGTCCAAACCCTCCACCCCCGATGGCCAGCGAGAGGCCTCCTCCACAGGGAAGACCACAGCCAGCAGCACCGATAAAGAACTTTCTGATCTCCTTGCTGCTGTAATAAGTATACTGCCTGGAGGGGAGGCAACCATTAGGCCTAGGCCCTAGGCCGTGGACCCCCAGAGATTCATTTTCTCCTACATGCCATCCTTAGGAGTTTTCTTGTTTTTCTCTCCTCCGTTCCTAAATGCTTTATTTACTTAAATGTTCACTCACTTTATTCTAGATCATGTAAAATGTTTACAGGTCTATATTTGATTTTATTGTATTTATGTTTTTTATTTTGCTGTACGTTTGTTGTATGTTTACCAGTCTGTAAAGCACTCTGTGGCTACCCTGCGAAGGGCGCTATACAAATAAAAATGGATTGATTGATTGATTGTACTTCACTGTATTTTTGCAGTTATGTTGTAAGTCGCCCTGGATAAGGGCGTCTGCCAAGAATTAAAAATATTAATAATAATAATAATAATAATAATAATAATAATAATAATAAATGGGTACAAATGTAAGTCGCCCTGGATAAGAGCGTCTGCTAAATGACAAATAATGTAATGTAAACTCTGCCACCTACTGTTTGACATGTTAAATAGATAAATTCTGTGATCAAATTGCATTTCAACGATACAAACCAAGACCAGTTAGGGGAATTAAGAATTAAATATTTGAGACCCAAAGAAAGTAGAGATTAACTTTAAAGCTTTCCTTTTATACAAGTTAAAATGGTATTTCCACAACACAGTCCTAAATTCCTGTCATTTCTTTGGGGATTGTGTGCTGGAAATATATCACATTGACCATTTATAATGTGCTCTTTTTAGGGGTTTTAACAACTGGTACAGAAAACATTGTCAATAATGTATAATATCCTTACAAAAATGAATTATCTATAGCTGTACTTTAAGATTTACTTGCTTATTTATTTGGTGATCCTATTTTTTAACCCAGAAACATTGTGGAAATATCTCAGGTTCATGTTTAACTTACAGTTTCTCTGCTGTTCCTATGGATGTTTTACACCATCCCCCTTAAAGTATTCTTTATTTATTAATATGCTGTAAATGCATTGTTTGCTAGGGCTGTTAAGAGGGACATGAAGTCTTTGAAAATTGATATGTTTCACTGACTATTCAAAATGTATCAACACTATTTTCCTGGAAATTACACACAATTAAAGGTGAAAAATGCACGTTACTGAGACTAATGTGTTAATATATTTCTATATTGGATAATAATAATCATAGTAATGCAGTAAACTAGGTATTTTGAATAGATGAGTAATGCATTACATGCATTTGCTGGCAGTTTGTAATAGCAGGACTTTCTTTATGTTTGTACACTTATGTCCTCATTACTGGCCTATTTCCACTGAGGAGCTGTTTCCAATTGTCAACGGTGACTGTTGGGGTAAAATTGCCTCCTATGTATTGTATATACCCACTGTATAACTGTTAGAAAATATAGGAAACTTTCCAGTAAGTTACTAGTTAGGAACTGTGAGTTATTCATAACTTTACTTATTATCTATGTCTTATGCACACTGCTGAAATAGCTTGCAGAACTGCTTGTAATCCAAGCAGCTGTGGCAGACACAAAACATGTTGTTCGTACAGTATGTGCTACATTTTCCCCTTCCCGAAACACAAATATATTATGGGTTACACACATCCTCGGACAATAACATTCCCACGAGGCATGACATGTGTACCTGCTTGTGGGAACACTGCAAAATCAGTACTATTATGGTGTGTAACTACATATCGGGACTGCCCCGTAACTATCACTGAAGATGTTTGTTAGACTGTATAAAGGCTGTGTGAAACTTTAAATAAACTGAAGATAAACGAACGGACTACTTCTGTGTCTGTGCATTTTTCTTCCCGAGCGCTCGTCTCCTGCTGAAAAGTCTCCCCTGTAGCTGAAACGCTGACTGGCCTGACTGCCCGATTCACTGGGATCCGAAGGGCTGCTTCAACTGAAGCGTTGTACCTTAACAGTGACCTTGACAGATTTCCCTTCAAATAACCGAGATGTTAGATAGAGTCAGAGGGACATTAGTTATAGAATCAATAGCAAACTGTGATCACAATATGGTCATCTTTGAGGCATTCTTTCTAGAAACAAGGCCCAAGTCTAAAGCAATGGTCTACAATTTTAGAAAAGCAAACCTTGAAGGTATGAGGCGACACTTGGAAGAGGTAGACTGGAGCACACTGGATCAGATTCAGTTGAAAATGGATGGGTATATTTAAGAATATACTACTTGAGGCTCAGGAGAAATTTATACCAAAACTTAGCAAATTGAGGACCAAAAAACATTGGCCAAAATGGTTTAATGGAAGTATGCAAAAAAATTTGAAGAGAGAGAAAATGTGGTATAGCGCATACAAAAGGGATAGAGACTAAACAAAATACAAAGAATATGGTGAACTGCAAATAGATCTTAAGAAAGGGATCAGGAAAGCAAAGAGGGAAATAGAAAGAAACATAGCTCTATAACGAATGCAAAGAGCTTTTTTCAATACTACAACAGCAAGAGGTCAATAAAGGATGAAGTGAAACAGATAGAGGGCAAAAATTGAAGTATTTTGGAAAATGAACAAGATATGGGGTGGGGGTGTGTGGGGTTTCGGCCCAGGGTTGTGTCCTTGAGGACCTTTGCGAAGATCCTCACACCCGTCTTGTTGAGGTGGACGTGGTCATACAGGTGATGTGGCTGGATGTCTCAGTGGTGTGCCAGGTGTACGTTGGGGAGGAGGGCACATCTTCGGGACACTTCTGCGTTGATGGCCTGGATGATGTGCAGGGGCACGTCTGTGCGGGGCAGCAGTGTGGAGATGGTGATTTTGGCAGTTGGGAATTCCTCTGTGGCTTTCGTTGCCACCTGTCTCAGGGCTGAGGCCACATCGCCCCTGCGGGCACTCAGGTCGTTAGTGCCGGTGTGGATGAGGATGTGTTTGACCTGGCACAGCCTCCTCTTGGAGAGCAGCTCCAGGGCTCTCTGTGCTGTCGGGCACCAAAGCTTTTTCACTTTTCACCCAGGGAAGAGGCGCCTCTCATCCAGGAACTTCCCATTGGAGTCGCTCAGAATGACCACCTCTGTGTTGACCTGCCACTCCGGGTTTGCGTCGGGAGTGGTGGGGGCAGCGGGTGTGTTTTGGGGGAGTGGCGTTTCAGGGGTTTGTGTATTAGTGGCAGGTCTGGTGATAGTGGGGGTGTCAGGAGTGGTGGGGAGTGTGGGTGGATCAGTGGGTGCATCAGTGTTGGAGGTGTCAGGGGTTGGAGGTGTTGTGGGTTCAGTGCAGTGCAGTCTCTGTGCTCCAGTGATGTGTAGCTCCTCTCTTAGCTCCTCCAGCTGGCTCTGCAGGCTGGCTGTGCTGGGGTGTCCTGGTCAGCTCCTCCCTCGCTCTGCGCAGCTCCGTCCTCAGGGTTTGTCTCTGCTCCTCCAGGTCTCTCACTGCTGCTCTCAGCTCATGGATCTCAGCCTTGTGCTGCATCTTTAGTCCCTGAACTCCGCAAACTCCAGCTCCAGCACTGATAGGCATTCCTTTAGTGTTTTAATGTTGCTGGAGAGTTTTGGGGAGACAGGGGGGCAGTCTGTGGGAGATGGGGCACTGTCTGGCTCCGTGAGGCTGGGGGCAGACTGCAGGGTGGCTGGCTCTGGCACGTTTCTCTACCTCAGTCTGCTGCTTTGAGGTGTGGAAGCCGAGAGATAATTGGTCCAGGCTACTCTCGCTGCCCTGCACCATGATGGTCCCGTTGTGGTATACATTAAAAGTGAGCATCACACTGTCTGTGTCTTTCTCTACCAGCACTGAGATCTGCCTGCCTCTGCTAATGCCCCTCTTGTTGTTATTGGGGTATGTCTGGCACAGGGTTTTGTGAAAGGCGCTGTAGAACAGTAGATTGTTCTTGACCCTGTTTTCTCCTTTACCGGTGTAGTCTAGGATGAGGGTCTCAGGAGATGCTCTCATCACAGCTTGTTTGTAGTCCTTCTTAGCCTGTGCAGAGCGAATGTCTTCAGGGTATCGGATTTCAAAAGGCAGCTCTGCAGTCAGACTGCTGTTCGATAGATTTGTATCAGTCTCAGTGGCAGTTGGGCTCTCTCCTACTGTCACTCTATTCAAATTGGAGCTCTGCATTTTCATTGGCTGAGTCAACTACTGAGAATGCTTATTTATTTTATTAATATATATTGTTTTGTTTAATAATTTGTCTCTATAGGTGAAAGGTCTTACCTCCAATTCTTGTCTTCAGCTTTTCTTTTCTCACTTTTCTTCCAGAACTGTCTCTCTGCTTTCTTCTTTTTGTGTTTTTCTTAAAATTATTATTTTTTGAATACTTTTTCTTCTGAATTTCTATTCCATGTCTTCTGTGTATGTTTATAGTGCTATATATTCATTTGTAAATGACAAATTAAATCTGCTTATGTATAAAAACAAATGTTTTTAGGAGCTCATATTCCTCTCTCTCTCTCTCTATTTCTCTCTCTCCCTCTCAATTCAATTCATTTGTATTGTCAAAGCAATTGGACATACATACATATACATATATATATATATATATATATATATATATATATATATATATACACACACATACATACATATATACATATACACGGAAAATGAATAATAGAATTATGAATCATGTAATCAAGTACAGAAAAAGAAAATGTAATAAAATGTGATCTTTAATCTTTATTCTTTAATATCTTTAATACATACAAATAAAGAAAATAGGTTTACTATTTCCAGATTCCTTTTTTGAAATACAACGACATGCATTACAAACGAGTATTTACATTATATTTACAGCCGGTGCTCGTGTGTCACTGTGTCCCTCAGGCTGTGGTAGGCGCTGACATATTGGGCAGCCAGGGTGACTGTGTGTCCCTCCCCCAGGAGGACTGAGTGTTTTTCTTTTTTCTCAGTTTTGTCACAGGTTGGGTGGGCATCCATTATGTTGTTACAGAATGTGTCCCTTATTTTGGGCTAAAGTTTTCCGTGGAGGGGAACGTGGATCAGTTTGTACCATTTTTGGGAGGATCTGCCTTGTTGGGGCGGAGCTGTGATCCAGGTGAACAGCAGATCGGGCATAGGTGGGCATGTGGGCAGAGGAGTAGGAAGGCCGGTCAAGCAAATAAGCTAGCTAAGGTACGCAGCAGCAGCAAGCAGCCCCCCCATCCAGACAGCCAGCCAGTCTGGCTGGCAGTGACTGAGTGGTTGACAGACGGCAAGCAACGGAATGTATGTGCTCTGTGATGTCATAGCAGTCAGCTGAGAGAGGCTCGTGATGTCATGGCTGAGCTGGCTGGCTGGCTGGCTGGCGGGCTGGCTGGCTCTGTGTGTGTGTGTGTTTGTGTGTGTGTCTGTTTTTCTGTTTGTCAGTCTGTCTGTCTGTCTCTCTCTCTCTCTCTCTCCCTCTCAATTCATTTGTATTGTCAAAGCAATTGGACATACATACATTCATACATATATATATATATACATACATGCTAGAAAGTCATTACTATGTTATCTTAAAGGCTAACTAAGCAGAACATATATCATTATAGAACAGAGTTCATAGGTCTACACATGGTATTAGGGAACAGGCACATAGGTCATTCTGTTTGACATTGTCCTGACCTTCTAGCTTGACCTTATCTTTCTTAAGTATACAAGAAAGAAAAACAGTTGTGAGAAAAGAATTTCTAACTTTCCTTCCACACATACATACATACATACATACATACAAACCAGAGGCATGCAAAAAAATATAAAGAGGAAGAAAATGTTGTATAGCACATACAAAAGGGATGGTGATGAAACAAAATACATAGAATATGTTGAGCTGCAAAGAGATCTTAAGAAAGGGATCAGGAAAGCAAAGAGGGAAATAGAAAGAAACATAGCTCTTGGAGCTACAACCAATGCAATGAGCTTTTTTCAAAATTACAACAGCAAGCGGTCAATTAAGGAGGAGGTGAAACAGATAAAGGGCAAAAATGGAGGTATGTTGGAAAACGAACAAGATGTGGCAAATATTCTAAATGAGTATTTCACAGAGGTTTTTACAAAAGAAAAAACAGATGACATGCCACAGGTTGACAATCAGTCCAGTCAAACCCTAAGAGAGATGAGGATAAATAAGGAGGAGGTACTAAAGGGACTAGCAGAATTAAAATCAAACAAATCACCTGGGCCAGATGGGATATTTCCAACAGTACTTAAAGAAATGAGGGAAATTATGTATAGGCCGCTAACTCGATTATTCCAAATGACACTTAGAACAGGGGATGTTCCCACTGACTGGAAGACAGCAAATTTCATACCAATCCACAAGAAAGTGGAGAAAATAGAGGAGCATCTCAATGAAAAACATATTCTTGGAGATAGTCAACATGGGTTTAGACGAGGCAGATCATGTCTTACTAACTTAATACATTTTTTTGAACATGCAACTGCAGCTGTAGATCACGTGAAAGCATATGATATGATATACTTAGATTTCCAAAAAGCTTTTGATAAGGTTCCACACCAAAGACTGATCCTCAAATTGGAAGCTGTAGGCATTCAGGGTCATGTAAGTAGATGGATTATGAACTGGTTGATGTATAGGAAACAGATTAGAGGAGTCACTTCTAACTGGAGTGAGGTTGTTAGTGGAGTTCCACAGGGATCAGTACTAGGGCCTTTGCTTTTTCTAATCTATATTAATGATCTGGACTCTGGGATACTTAGCAACCTTGTCAAATTTGCAGATGATACTAAAATAGGTGGCTTAGCAGATACAATCTTGGCAGCACATGCTATTCAGAGGAACTTAGATAAATTCAGTTGTGGGCTGACACCTGGCAAATGAAATTCAATGTGGACAAGTGCAAGGTAATACATGCAGGAAACAAAAATGTCCACTATAATTACACTATGGGAGGTACAGATCTAGATGAAGTAATGCATGAGAAAGACCTAGGAATCTATGTGGATTCACTTTCTCCATCCAAACAATGTGGGGAAGCAATACAAAAGGCATACAGAATGCTAGGGTATATCGTCAAAAGTGTAGAATTTAAAACAAGGGAAGTAATGTTAAGACTGTACAATGCGCTAGACCTCATCTGGAATACTGTGTACAGTTCTGGGCACCACACTTCAAGAAGGATATTGCTGCTTTAGAGGCAGTTCAGAGGAGAGCAACCAGACTTATTCCAGGTCTGAAGGGAAAGTCCTACTCGGAGAGACTGAGGGAACTGAACCTTTTCACCCTGGAACAGAGGAGATTACGTGGGGACTTGATCCAAGTCTTCAAAATCATGAAAGGTTCCTCAAACCAGAGGAGCTTTTCCAGATCAGCAGGGACACACGAACCAGGGGACACAAATGGAAATTGGGTTTCAAGGCATTCAAGATGGAAAGTGGTAGAAGCTGAAAGTTTGGGAACATTTAAAAATAGACTGGATAGGATCCATGGATCACTTAGATATTAATGGACACCAAACGAGCATGATGGGTCGAATGGCCTCCTCTCGTTTGTAAACTTTCTTATGTTCTTATGTTCTTATGTTCTTATGAATGTTCCCTAAGCATGTTTCAAATGTTCCCTAATTTATGTTACAAATGTGCCTTAGCACCTCTCTCTCTCTCTCTCTCTCTCTCTCTCTCTCTCTCTGTAGATGCATCATAGGGAACATATGTAACAGTCTCTCTTTTTGTTTACCAAAAATGAGAGTGAACGTATTTCAAGTGGGTGTTGCCTTGGTTGGAAACGTTTTAAGATTTACGAAGTGTAAAGTGGATTTGTCTCAGTTCTCCGTAGTTTTCAATGTATGTGCCATTCAGTAGCGTTCATGTTACAGATGTGCCCTATGCAGTGGTAGGGTCAATAAAATGTCAGTAAAACTTTATTTTAGCAATTATGGAGGGGAAGAACTGCAAATAGAGGGTCCCCACTAATTATCTAACTTACCAACAACGTTTCAAATTAGGTCTTGCGAAGCTGCCAAATAATGCTGTATAATCGTATGTGTCTTCATACACCAGCTGCTATAGTCTGATAGCTTTGATTATATATATATATTTTCTTGTGAACCACAAATGCTATTTGCTTGATTTTTACAGAGTATGTTATAAATACCATTCTTATGAAGCCTGACAAATTGTATGATTATGAATATTTTCAAATCATTTGTTTGTTTTTCCTAACATGTTACAAATGTTCCCTATGTGAAAGATGCATTATATCTTAATAACGTCTAAACAATTAAAGATATACAGATTATTATTTTCGGTAAAGTTATAACACATTGCTATTAACTATGTGTGTCAGTAAAAGTTTAAAAAATCCTAACAATTTTTTATTGATCCTGCAAAATAAGTGTTTAGGGAACATTTGTAACATAGTTAGGGTTAGCCACTGGGTAAGGGTTACATCTTCAGCAGTAAGTTTATTCATGTTAATTATTCTCATCAATGTTAAAGAACAATAAGTTCTATCATGTGTGTCGATAAAATGCTGATATTCCATAACGTTTGCTTGTGTATTCTGCAAAACACATATTTAGGGAACATTTGTAACATTAGGGTTACGATTTGCCATAGACGTGGAATGAGTTTGATTGTGATGTTAAATGGGGTTTAAAGACGCAGTCGCCTCAGTGCTGATTACTATTGCTGTGTTTCTCCACTTCTACTCCATGCTTGGGAACGCCCACATCCAGTGACGTCAAAACCGGTGGAAAAGCGGGCCGGTTCAAAAAAGATCAGCTGGATCCCAGGCCGAGCAGCAGCTCCGGCTCCAGCACCGGCACCATGTCGCTGGAAAAGCGCTAAGTGAGCTCACAGTGAGCTCAGTGTAATGTCTGCTCTGGTGAGCTCACAGTGTGACCTAGTCGTGAGTTCACGTCTTCACTGGGTAGTCCTTGACAACTTAATTGACTCAATTCTTGGGCTTAATTGGTCAAAATGACCATTGCAAATCGATTCTGAAAAGCAGAAGTCAGGCCAGCAACACACAGACACAGCCCGGTAAGCTGTACAACCTTAATTAAACATACAGATGGGCTCCAAACAGCACAGAGGAATTTAACAAAGCAATCAGTTCTACAGAAATAACCAACATCATCAACTCTTTCCTCACCTCTCAGTATCAGCCTGACATCTCAGGACTAAATCTGGCCATAAATGATATCAATCAAATATTTCAAATTGCAGCCACAATGGCAAATCTTAAAAAGACAAAGAAAAAGATAAACCAGAATCACACACACACACAGACATGGTTTGATGATGAGTGTAAATCAATACGAACAAATTTAAGGCACCTATCCAATCAAAAACATCCAGTTCTGGGAAATGTGGAACAATTTAAATTCAACAAAACAACAAGAATTGGCAATACAAAATGGAACCATTTGGAAAAAATACTTTGAAAAGCTTTATAAAGATATCCAACAAAATGATCTGACACACAAACAAATTGAACCCAGGGAAAAACTGAAATTACTCGAACAATCAATTAAAAATAATCAAAACCCAACTGATGCTCCAATCACCCTACAGGAAATATCTAAAAAGCTCCAGGCACTTCCACCCAGAAAAGCCTGCATCCCGGACAGCATCAGCACTGAGATGCTCAAACACAGCAGCGCACAACTGCAGGAGGCTGAGCTTAAATTGTTCAACATGGTCCTCAGCACCCCTGACTTTAACCTGGCAGTGAAGGCACTCAAAGACAAAACAAGAAGAGCTTTCTACACAATCAGAAGAAGAACACACCAAACCACGCATGCAGGGCAGAATAAGGCCGCTACCCAACTCTCATTAATATAAAGAAAAGAGCACTGCAATTCTGGTGCACCTGAAGAAAAGTGAGTCAGACTCACTGCAGTACAAGGTCCTCCAAACCCAAGAGTTCAGCCCTGAAAAGAGTCCCCTGAGTCAGCTGGCCCTGAAGCTCACGGCACTGACCCCCGCTAATACTGCGAACAGAGACCAGCTTCAGGTCAGCACTGCTTACCTGCCCCCAATTAGAGTCAACCAAATCATAAAGATAATCAAAACCTCCTATCTGGAACATTGGAACAATGAAACCAAATTCCCAAAGTAAACTGGATTGCTATCGGGCCCTAAACAGAGAAAACACCCTGACAGAGTATCTCTTCACTGTCAGAGATACGAAGCAGAGACGCATCCTGACCAAGTACAGGCTCAGTGACCACAGCCTGGCCATAGAGACAGGCCGACACAGGCAGAGCTGGCTGCCCAGAGAGGAGCGGCGCTGTGGTCACTGCGAGACAGGAGAGGTCCAGACAGAGATGCACTTCCTCCTCCACTGCAATAAATATGCCAAAATAAGGGACACATTCTTTAATAAATTCATAAATATTGTAAAATCATTTTCTGAATTGATACATGAAAAACAAATAGCTATCCTCCTGGGGGAGGGACACACTGCCCCCCTGGCCGCCCAATATGTAGCCGCCTGCCACAGCCTGAGGGGCTCACTGTGAAAACATACAGGAGCACCAGCTGTAAACTTGTTAAGTATAAATAAAGTAAATGTACATGTCTATTAAGATTTTATTTATACATTATTTTTCTTACCTTTTATTATTTTTCAATTTATGTATATAATATTAACTGCTTTGGCAACACTACGAAACTGTTTGTCATGCTAATAAAGCACCCTTGAATTGAATTGAATTGAATTGAGAGAGAGAGAGAGAGATTGTGTGAACAGAGCACTGCTGTAATACAGCATGAAAAGAGCCGGTGCAGTGAAGCGATGATTACAATAATGATTATTAAAAGAGTTCTATATGATATTAATGATTTAATTGGGGTTATAATGGACAAGTCAAAAGGTTAAAATGTTTGGCTCTATGTAGGTTTAGAGCCGCGCTGTTTGGGGGCCCAGTGCTGCTCCGACACCGCCGCTCTGATGCTCTGGGCGTTTAACCCGCAGCGCCACCGGAGCAGCACCGTAAAACATCTAGAAGACAGATCTTATAAAGTGTTATTTAGTTGTACATATACTGCACAGCACAAGAAACATTGGGAAAACAAGACTATAACAAGCTATATGAGTGACATGTAATGTTATATGTACCTTGGATATTTTAGACGTTTTATTAAAGCACTGTCCTGTGCTACTGAAATATCATCAACTATTACAATTTGAAAGCTCCCCAAATCCTTTCAGATGCCTCTCCTAATGAAATGTGTGGAATTCAGATCGGGAATATTTGCCCGTTTGTGATCCATTCGCTTGTTCTACGTGCACATGCTATACAAATGAAAAGAATAGAAACCTATTGTGAATCCAAGGTTGTCTATTAGTGAGTAAGATGTTCATTAGATTCACATTTGAGTTGTATTTCATGTCAGGATGTGAGCGCAGTTGTGAAGGATTCAGAAATCAGTTCTTGGAATCGTATCCTAAACTGAGTGAGGGGCTGGATTTGAACTCATGAAGATTTCAGGATCTTGGATGTTATTCCTTGCCCTGATGAGGGGTACTCATGAAATATTGAAGGGACCCAGAAATCCACATTGGCTCTGCCATGATCTATGTAAGGCCACTACAAAGAGATCTTAATATGGATAAGGTACGAGCTTATTGTTTTTTGTTTCCATGTGTTTCCTAGTGCCAGTACATGATTATTCACCAGTCTTCTGTGCTGGGTTTTGAGGGTTTCACATGAAGCTGTATTGTAACATTTTTTTTGCTGTGAATCATGTGACTGCTGCAGTGCATGTTTTAGGTTCCTGTACTGTCCTTATCAACTGGGCCCCTGATGACGTGCCTCTTTTGTGACGGAGAGAGAATCACAGTGATGGCTGTAGCAGCGGGTATACAGTACTACATGATCTATTTTTAAAGTCTTACTTGTAGCAAAATGTATAAATGTGTTTAGTTGGTTACAGGAAATATGCATTCTAATTTAGTCTTACCAAAATAAATGTAATGCTCTCATTAAATGATTTCAAAATGAAGAAAAGCTGATTGGCTGCGATTTGATTTAATATCGTTTAAACTGTGATTATATGGTGTAGAACCGTGTGGGAAATAAGTGGAGAAATCGTGGAGATAAAGCAAATAGAACTTTAATCGAGCCGCTCGGAAGCCCCACGTCAGGAATAATTCCTTCAGTGAGAACTTAATGTTTACCAACATGAGTGCAGCTTTATAGGAAAATGACGTAACATCTTATGGCCGTTCATCCAATCAGAAGATACAGGTCCGGGTCCGTTTTATGATCTGTCCTCCCGTGAAGAGGTGATGGATCCAAAGCAGATGTCCGTCTTTGATGTGCACTAGGAAGATGCGATCCCACGGTCGTCATTTACCTAGTGTCAATCGCTCGTTAACAGAAACAATTCCTGCCTATCTGGAGAAACGATTAAGTCATAAACAAATTCTCAGCAGACATCTGTAGGCTATTTCGGCACTGTGTGATCTTTCATTACTGACAGGAGTTTCTAACAAACCAACCTTGTTGACCCTTTACTTGTGCTGCTAAATCTAATCTGCTCAGTCTGTATACAAACTACTTCTAATGCTAGTATTAATATAAAACATGATATAGTTATCACAAAACACTTTCTTCAACTTCCTATACAGAGTCTTCATTCTCTGCTGTTTGGCAATAGAGCAAAGCAGAAAGAAGCCAAAAAGTTATGTTTGTCAGTTACAAGCAAATCCCCTTAGGGGTTAGGAAGATTTGACGCTGCGTTTTCAGCTCCTTCATCCCAACCCTTCCCCGTGGGGTGTATATGTGTGTACGGCGAGTGTAAGGGTGTCCCTGCTGTCTGGGAGAGCGATAAGTGTGTGTCCCTAAATGTGAATGTACAGAATGTCCTGAAGGTGTCTCATGGAGCAGAGTGACCTTTGTAATAGTATCTTTCCAATGCATCCTTTGGTTTTCCTTGAGTCATGAGGTTTATTGCCTTTGATACTAAATCCATTTGTCCTCAGTCACATGGAGCCTCCAGAACCAAGGGGATAGAATAAGATTTGTGTCAATGGGTGTGTGAGTTTTGCTCCTCCCGAGTGAGGGACGGTGTCGTTTAGTAGAAATTTAGAGAAAGTCTGCCAACGAGGGTGTTTTAATTGCAGCTGTAACCATAGTAGATACATTATGAGGTTTACAAAGTTGTTGAGATGCTCTTTGAACAGTGTATTTAAGACATAAAAAAGAAACATACAGACATAGCAGAATAGTAACTACCGATATCAATCCATGTAACACAATCATACCCAGATTACCAAAGGTATCAGCAAGCCATCCCCAGAGGGTTTTTCCTCCGGAGGACTGGTGTATCTTTGTAGTTGCTTTGATTATTCTGATCCATCTTCGGTCTAAAGTACCATTCTCCTGTGATGCCTAAGGCATAATCATATGCATACCGTACATTAGAGGCAACTCTAAGTTGTGAATAATCAGAAAATCCTGGAATTGGAATGGGGATCATTGGAACCCCTTTCTTAGTGTCGTGTGGAATGTGGGAACAAACCCAACATTTTGTTTTATTAAGGGCATTTGCATAGGTGCGTGTCATTTGGATACATTTGTTATCTGTCCATGATTCAACTAAGGACATACTCATAATTTTTGATTACTTCTCCTGCTGTTGTTATAAACCCTCTACGTTCCCAGGTTGCCATATAGTCGTGTACTACTCCAAATGCATAGTGACTGTCAGTGAAAATGTTAACTTTAATGTCTTTCGCTATTTTTAATGACTCAGTCAGCGCCACGAGTTCTGCCACTTGGGCTGAACAGTGTCCTGGCAGGGATCCTGTTTTTACGACGGTGCTATCATCCAATACCACCGCCCACCCAGTGTGGGGAATTCCATCTTTTATTTTCCTGGATCCATCAACAT
The DNA here is from genome assembly GCF_036373705.1 of Amia ocellicauda. Taxonomy (NCBI): domain Eukaryota; kingdom Metazoa; phylum Chordata; class Actinopteri; order Amiiformes; family Amiidae; genus Amia; species Amia ocellicauda. The sequence goes on from NC_089859.1 coordinate 42,832,718, forward strand.
ATAGTTCCAAGTCAGGGTCTGTGAGGGGGTTTTCTAGGAAGCGACTGTGGTCCTCCTGGAGAACCAGCTCAGAGCATGTATGCTCTTCTCCCTCCCCTAACATCCCATCTGCTGGGTTTACTCGTGTGTCTTTTATTATTTGTATGGATTTATCTCTGGGGAGCAAAACAGCTTCCCATCTAGCTCGTCTACTATCGGAGACTGAACGCAATTTGCCGGTGTGTAATAATTCAACTAACGTGTGTCCTGTGTGCAGAATCAACTGTGTGTTCATTACAATCGAATCGCATGCCTGCACTGCCCAAGAGGCGCAGTCTACTGCTGCCATACAGCGATGCATGCCTGCTGCTACCGTAGGTTGCTTTGTGGAGTAATAGGCGACGGGACGTGTCGGAACTGCTGTATAATAGATCCCATCTTGGGAACAGTAGAGGTGAAATGGTTTAGTATGATCTGGTAACCCGAGGGCGGGGGCATTGCTGAGAGCCTGTTTTATTACACGATAGGCTATTTCCTGTTCATGTCCCCAGTCTATGGGGTCCAAGGGAGCCGGGCTCCCTTTGATTAACGCCTGTATCGGACCTGTGGCTTGTGTGAAATTAGGGATGAAAGTGCGGCAATCATTAAGGAGCCCCATAACTTTACGCACAGCCCTAACATTATGTGGTTTTGGCATATTTAGAATGGCTTCTTGCCTATTATGCGTCATAGATTTTTGTCCTTGTGAAATGTTGTGTCCGAGATATTGAACCTTAGTTAAGCCTATTTGTGCTTTCTTAGGGCTTGCTTTAAATCCTGCCTTTTGTAAGACACCGAGGACTCATCAGGAGACGCAATCAAAAGATCATCCACGTACTGGATGATTAAACTATTCCAGGGTGTCAGATCCATTCCTTCTAAGGTCTTGGCCATTGCCTGGTGAAAGAGTGTCGGACTGTTGTGAAATCCCTGTGGCACTCTAGTCCATGTGTACTGTTTGTCACATACAGTAAACGCAAATTTATCTTGGGAATCAGAGTGGAGTGGCAGGCTCCAAAATCCATTGCTAATATCCAGGACGGTAAAAATAGAGTGTTCAGGTTTCAAATCATTTAATATAGTGTTGGGATTGGCTACAATCGGGTGTAACCGGGGTGTAACTTTATTCAATTGTGTGTAATCAATTGTGAGTCACCATGAGCCGTCTGGTTTTGCCACTGGCCAGATTGGAGAATTAGTGGTTGAATGCGTTTCGCGTATTATTCCTTCATTTTGCAATGTTTGAATAATTGTCTGAACTGCTGTAAAAGCTTCTGGTTTAATAGGATACTGTTTATGTGCTTTGTGTACTGGACCTGGGATTACTATAGGTTCAATTTGTGCCAGACCACAATCTAGTTTATGTGTTGCCCAAACATCAGGAGATTCCTGACATACGTGTCCAAGTGGTGTGTCTGGCCATATATGAGGTGTTGACGGTGTGAGTGAGATACTAGCACAATTTGTTGCGTATCTTTGTGTATTCTTTTTATTCCCGTGTGTATTGGTCCATATTATGCAATTATTATTAGCATCCACTAGTGCGCCGGCTTCTCTAAGGATATCTATACCTAATATTGTCCCCTTTTATACAGGTAACGAGCTGAGATTAGGAGCACTCCCTTTAAGAGAGTGCTCCTAATCTCAGCTCATTACCTGTATAAAAGACACCTGTCCACAGAAGCAATCAATCAATCAGATTCCAAACTCTCCACCATGGCCAAAGAGCTGTCCAAGGATGTCAGGGACAAGATTGTAGACCTACACAAGGCTGGAATGGGCTACAAGACCATCACCAAGCAGCTTGGTGAGAAGGTGACAACAGTTGGTGCGATTATTCGCAAATGGAAGAAACACAAAATAACTGTCAGTCTCCCTCGGTCTGGAGCTCCATGCAAGATCTCACCTCGTGGAGTTTCAGTGATCATGAGAACGGTGAGGAATCAGCCCAGAACTACATGGGAGGATCTTGTTAATGATCTCAAGGCAGCTTGGACCATAGTCACCAAGAAAACAATTAGTAACACTATGCAGTGAAGGACTGAAATCCTGCAGCGCCTGCAAGGTCCCCCTGCTCAAGAAAGCACATGTAGAGGCCCGTCTGAAGTTTGCCAATGAACATCTGAATGATTCAGAGGAGAACTGGGTGAAAGTGTTGTGGTCAGATGAGATCAAAATCGAGCTCTTTGGCATCAACTCAACTCGCCGTGTTTGGAGGAGGAGGAATGCTGCCTATGACCCCAAGAACACCATCCCCACCGTCAAACATGGAGGTGGAAACATTATGCTTTGGGGGTGTTTTTCTGCTAAGGGGACAGGACAACTGCACCACATCAAAGGGACGATTGACGGGGCCATGTAGCGTCAAATCTTGGGTGAGAGCCAGTCTCCAGACCTTAATCCCATAGAAAATCTGTGGAGGGAGCTGAAGGTTCGAGTTGCCAAACGTCAGCCTCGAAACCTTAATGACTTGGAGAGGATCTGCAAAGAGGAGTGGGACAAAATCCCTCCCGAGATGTGTGCAAACCTGGTGGCCAACTACAAGAAACGTCTGACCTCTGTGATTGCCAACAAGGGTTTTGCCACCAAGTACTAAGTCGAAGGGGTCAAATACTTATTTCCCTCATTAACATGCAAATCAATGTATAACTTTTTTGAAATGCGTTTTTCTTGATTTTTTTGTTGTTATTCTGTCTCTCACTGTTAAAATACACCTACCATTACAATTATAGACTGATCATTTCTTTGTGAGTGGGCAAACATACTAAATCAGCAGGGGATCAAATACTTTTTTCCCTCACTGTATATATATATATGTGATTTGATGTGTATTCTTATTTGATTTCCTCCCTCCTCAGGAATCACTGATAAAACATTGTTATTTGAAGGAGAACCTGACCACTTAATTCCCTCCATATCGGAAGTCCTGCAATGATCCATTTGCTGCTTGGAGGTGCACCAGAAACGGCCAGTCTTGATATTTATGATTGTCCAGATATTGATGTCCGTGAAACAATCAAATTAGTAAGTATTTCAATGGTTGAAACTTGTGTTTGCTCTGTATTCTAAGTTTCTGTGCCTTAGGGAACCTTTGTGACATACTAAAAGGACATACTGGTAAGATGTTGGGCACTTTTCAAACAACAAAAATGGCATTTGGTTAGTTATAAGGGACATTTATACCAGTCTGTGCAAATATCTATGCATATTCCAATGTTTGCTGCAGGACTTACAGATTGAGTGAGGGGGTCAATATGTTTGATTCAGAACTAACCACTGCTTCTTCAATTTTGTTTTAAACATAATTTAAAAGAAAAGTGGGCTATACATTGGTCTTGATAAAAGGAGCAGTGGTCCCTGAAGCAATTATTTTAGTTTTTTGGTCACAATTCCTAAAACCCATTTTCTGTAAAATATGTTATCAACTTGCATTAATATATTATCCAAAGTACAATCATACTAATCATGAAGATGTTCGTATTATTATATTCTAAGGGTTCTAGTCTATTGTGTATTGTGTTTATTATTAGGCCCTTCTCTTATGTTTTACAGTTGTTATTATTATTCCATACAATACAGGGATTAAATTAAGTATTTTAACCACAAACTTGAAGACAAAGTCTTTGAGGAAAGCAGGGCCCTGTTCGTTCCAAGGGTCAAGTTTCTTAAGACTCAAATAGCTATATAAATGACTTTCGTATTCAGTCGACTTAGTCAATTGTCCAGCTGGATGGCTGGGCACAGGTGGGCATGTGCAGTCTGTAAAGTTCTTTATTTAATAAAGTCCTTTAAAAGAATTCTTCCTACGGCTCAATCTCCTTCTCCCAGTTTAACCCTTCTGTTGCTGGCAAAGACTTAGTTGGTTTCTGGTTCCGGTTCTGGCAACAGAGATACAAGTTCAGCTGTGGCAGCGAGTTACTGGTTTAGGTGAGAGAGAGATAGAGATGCCGTGCGTTATCCTTTATAGGCCTGTCAGATCAATAGGTGATTGGTTCTTTAGTTTGTGAGATTGGATTTCGGTTTCAGCCCCCAGTGTCCTATTGGAGGGGGGCTTGATTTATGACTGATGTCAATCCATGCCATCTTTTGGAAATGCCGGTTGGCACGGGTTCGTAGCTCTGTGTCGGGATTTCGGCTCTCGTCCATTTCAAAGAGTTTTTATTTCCTACAGGCCCCCTTCCCCAGACATCTCACAGCAGGGATTCCAAGCTATTTGGCCCATTCTCGGTGCCATCCTCCCAAGACTGTCACTTTGATGTAAACCAGTTCACATGCTGATGAGTTAAGGAAATCTGATAAATTTGGGGGGGAGAGGTCTTCTTTAGATCAGTGCTTCAGCTCAGAGCTAAAATGCTCTTATCAGAATACACCCAACATAACGCTACACTGGTTAATTCTGTTCTGGGAAAACCACAATCCTGCAGGTTTAATAAGTCTCTCTACACATCAGTCCCTGAGTACCTTCAACCAATGGTCATTTTGACCAATTAAGCCCAAGAATTAAGTCAATTAAGTTGTCAAGGACTACCCAGTGAAGACGTGAACTCACGACTAGGTCACACTGTGAGCTCACCAGAGCAGACATTACACTGAGCTCACTGTGAGCTCACTTAGCGCTTTTCCAGCGACATGGTGCCGGTGCTGGAGCCGGAGCTGCTGCTCGGCCTGGGATCCAGCTGATCTTTTTTGAACCGGCCCGCTTTTCCACCGGTTTTGACGTCACTGGATGTGGGCGTTCCCAAGCATGGAGTAGAAGTGGAGAAACACAGCAATAGTAATCAGCACCGAGGCGACTGCGTCTTTAAACCCCATTTAACATCACAATCAAACTCATTCCGCGTCTATGGCAAATCGTAACCCTAATGTTACAAATGTTCCCTAAATATGTGTTTTGCAGAATACACAAGCAAACGTTATGGAATATCAGCATTTTATCGACACACATGATAGAACTTATTGTTCTTTAACATTGATGAGAATAATTAACATGAATAAACTTACTGCTGAAGATGTAACCCTTACCCAGTGGCTAACCCTAACTATGTTACAAATGTTCCCTAAACACTTATTTTGCAGGATCAATAAAAAATTGTTAGGATTTTTTAAACTTTTACTGACACACATAGTTAATAGCAATGTGTTATAACTTTACCGAAAATAATAATCTGTATATCTTTAATTGTTTAGACGTTATTAAGATATAATGCATCTTTCACATAGGGAACATTTGTAACATGTTAGGAAAAACAAACAAATGATTTGAAAATATTCATAATTACAGCATACAATTTGTCAGGCTTCATAACAATGGTATTTATAACATACTCTGTAAAAATCAAGCAAATAGCATTTGTGGTTCACGAGAAAATATATATATATATATATATATATATATATATATATATATATATAATCAAAGCTATCAGACTATAGCAGCCGGTGTATGAAGACACATACGATTATACAGCATTATTTGGCAGCTTCGCAAGACCTAATTTGAAACGTTGTTGGTAAGTTAGATAATTAGTGGGGACCCGCTATTTGCAGTTCTTCCCCTCCATAATTGCTAAAATAAAGTTTTACTGACATTTTATTGACCCTACCACTGCATAGGGCACATCTGTAACATGAACGCTACTGAATGGCACATACATTGAAAACTACGGAGAACTGAGACAAATCCACTTTACACTTCATAAATAATCTTAAAACGTTTCCAACCAAGGCAACACCCACTTGAAATACGTTCATTCTCATTTTTGGTAAACAAAAAGAGAGATTGTTACATATGTTCCCTATGATGCATCTACAGAGAGAGAGAGAGAGAGACAGACAGACACTAACTCTCTCTCTCTCTCAGCTGGGAGTGTGTGGGAGGGGTCTGCAGTGAGCGGGAGTGCTGCTGAGAGCTCTGTCCTTTGGCTGCGTTTTTTTGTTGCTTTACTTTTTTCAGTTTGTTTATTTTGTCTTCTGTTTTCAGTGCTTTTCTTATTGTGGGGGAACAGGGGAGGGGAGGGGGGAGTACCGGTAGTTCTTCCCGGGTCGGGGGGTCGGACCCCCTGAATGCGTCTTTTGAAAAACTGACCCGACGCCATGGAGTCAAGATCGCTCCGGTGCAGTTCTGCCCCCTAGAGCAGTGTGTGTTAGCGGTTGGGGAGGTAGCAGGGTGTGAAAATATCAAGTCTGCTGCCATTGTTATCTTCTTAAAAACCACTGATCTGCTCAATCAGCTAGTGGCTAATGGCACAGTGTTAGACGACACTTTCACCCCGGTGTTGCCGCTCGCTGCTCCTGCCCGGAAGGTAACGCTGTCTAACGTCCCTCCGTTCATCCGCACCGGCTCGGGCAGCTGATGTCCGGCATTAAGAGGGTCCCGCTGGGCTGCAAAGCCCCGCAACTGAAACACGTCGTGTCCTTCCGAAGGCAGCTGTATATGATCCTCAATAACATCAATGAGGATCTTAATGTCATTTTTAAATTTAAGATCGACAATACCGACTACGTCGTGTTCGCTACTTCGGAGTCCATGAAGTGTTTCAGGTGTGGGAGCGAGGGGCATGTCGTGAGGAACTGTCCCGAGCAGGACAGGGAGCGGGAGGAGGAGCGGGGCGACGCGGGGAGGAATAGAGACACCGGCCCGCAGCCACAGATGCAGCGGGCAGACAGAGATCGAGCCCCGGCGGAGGAGACAGTCGCCGGTCGGACCGATGGTACCACTGATGCCGTGACGGGGGAAGAGCTGCCCGGAGGCGATGACGCACAGCTGGGGGACGGGGTCGAGGCAGCGGGGGATAGTGACGACCGAGACGCCGGGGGGAGATGGTGTTGAGGCGGTGCACGGGGCGCTGGTTAGTGACGAGGAACAACCTCAGCAGCCAGCAGACGGGCGGACAGACACACAGGGTGTAGCCGAGGAGGAGGCAGGGCCAGGCTCGGCGGTACAAGCCGAGGCGCCGGGTGGAAAAAACGCACTAAGAAGGTGCTGGGAGGGAGCACGGACGGTGTTGGTAAATAGTGGCAGTAAAAGAAGTGGTGGCACAGTAGTGAAGCTGGGGTAGCGAGCGGCTTGGTGGGGAAAGGTCCGGCTACACGCTGGAGCATCGCGGCTCGGAGTGACAGTGAGGGCGGCTTCACGGATTCCTCTCTCGCCTCCTCGTCCTCGGTGAGTCAGAGCTGCAGTGAAGGATATCAGGAGGTTTTTAGAGAAAACGAAGGGAAAGAGGTCTGTTGTAGTGGAGCAGTTTTTCCCAGATCGTGCACGCCTGCTGGCCTCTATTAAGTTTTTACAGAAACCCTGACCTATCAATTTGTACAACACTCACTGAAAACCATGGTTGGGGTCAATTCCTGTTTTTCAATTCCAATTCCTCCTACAAATCAATTCAAAATTGCAATTACTTTTTGCATTCACAGAATATTCTTTATTGGAATTGAATTGAAAAGGGAATTAAAAATTGAATTGGAATTGACCCCAACCCTGTTGAAAACAAAACAAAAAATACAGATCTGGTTCTTCAAATCTTCACTCTGGTTTCATTCTGTGTCGTAGTTCATTTATCTTGCTGTTAATTGCACCACCAATTACACTCTTTGGGGTACTGGGCATTTTTTTCAAGGTAGCCCCTAAAAAACATGTATCACATAGATTTAATGACTTGCACATAGATATATAAAAATCTTTTAATAAACATACCACATATCTTTGAGAAGGGTTCATTAGTTACATATTGCCACAGTAAATCAACATTTTTGTGTGTGGGTGTATTTAAACGTTTTGGTGTATGCTCTTAAACTTGTCTTACACTAGTTCATAGTAAAATCTGTACTTGGCGAAGCAGCTATGCAAAGGCAGTCTTTTCTCCATTAATACCTTGCTTAAGCATTACATTGATGTGGCACAACTGGACTGAAATGTGAAGTATTTGCTCAAAAGTCAAATTTAAATGAGACATGAAAGTTTATATTGTCAAGGATCCCATGGCACTATTCATTATTATTATGTATTAATATGTCTGAAGCATTAATCCAAGGTGATTTACAAGGTGTTGTTGAAAGAGTGACGTGGCTGAATTCTAAGTCAGGCTTCCCTCAATCAGGTCTAACAAATTTGTTATGACTCCACCTTTACTGCTGTGTAGTAATCTGCTGGTACAAAATGGCTGCACCCCAGAGGGTGGTGGGTGAAGTGAGTCTGTAGAGCACTTTGGGATCTTTCCAGCTGCTACATGTAAGGTATTATTATTTATTAATAAATTAACTCTAGTCTCTGAAACTAAAACAAAGGCCAAAGGAACATTTCAAATGCTAACCCTTTGTGTTCTATACAGTTAAAAAGGAGAGTTAGAAATTTTGTACAACAGCATTTACATACCATATATGGCTTCCACCTTTAAGCGATCCAGAGGTGTCTTTTTCTCCGAAGTTGGATCTCTCTTGCTGCCACCACCACGAAGATTGCTCTTTAATAATGTTGGAAAGTCAAAGACAGCAACCGTCAGGGTTCTTGCATATGACGTATTCGTGCTGCACCTCTCTGCAAGGATCCAGGACAGTTTGTCAATGTAAACTCCAGTGCCTGGGAATATTTCCACCTAAAAGACAATGGTAAATAAAAAACAAGTTTATCCCCAAACTATTCTTATATTATGTTAAGTGGAATACATTATCAGTAAGGCTGTGATTTTGTTACAGAAATGTGTTATTAAAGACCACAGTATGTCTCAATTCTAAGTTTATTAATTTACAGACATAATAAAGTCAGTGAATCTGTGACACCCATAATTCAATTACATTCTTATTATCAACTATAACTATGAATATAACTGATAATGTAGCATCATTAGATTGTTTACAACCAATATTTGTTTTCAATATATATATTTTTACCTTGTCTTTGTAATATTGTAGACCAAGAGTGTTATACCTGTTTTGGTGATTCTTTGTCAGATTCAGAACAATTTGCTGTGGGGCTGTCAGAACCACTTGATGGTGACACACTTTTGTCTTCATTGCTGATAAATGTGGCTTTTGTTACAATTTTTTTCAGATTGTCCAAAAGGTCTGGAATCTCTGGAGAAAAAAACCTTAGTATTAAATGATAATCATTTCTAGTAATATATTTAATACAAAGTGAAAACAAAACCATCAATGCCTGCAATTATACTTGAGAGACTTGCTCTATGTTATTGGCAAACTGACCTTTTTGTGGGTCATTAACATTAGCTACGAAAAAAATAAAAAAGATAAAATACAAGAATTACCAGGTCTAATGTAATGCATATAGTCATTAATGTAGGATTATGAAGTTATGTTGAAAAACTTTATTTAATAATCAGTATTATTAAACTATTAGACAGTGCACATTAAGAGTCTGTATTGTGGTTCTAGATTACTTCAGTATGATCAACTATAATACATTACTCTGGAATCTAAATTACTGAAGAATAACATTTATCAAGGTAAGGAATTATTTGCTATAAATAAAAAAACTTACCATCAACCATACGGTTTCGAAGACATTGGTTTTCATTTTTAAGTCTTGTGTTTTCCTTTTCGAGCTGCTTAACTTTTTGCTGTAGCTCAACTTCACTGGACTCTTTAAATGTCTGTAGAATATGACGGGATCTAATTCTTGAAGCTCCATCGGTTTTCTTTCTTATTTTGTGCTGTATTCAGAGAGAAAAAGAGTTTAAAATGAAAATATATATATATATATGAATATGATTAAAAAAAAACAATCCTGCAATACATTTATTTAATATTTGCAGTAATTATCTCACCGGTAACTGTGGTTCATCAAGGTCACTATCATCTGAAATTTGAAGTTTTTTGTTTGGTTTAGGTACTCTCTTCATTTTAGGACAGGGCATTTTTGTTAGGTCATTAAGTTTTCTTCTTAGTTCGCCTTCTTTTCCTAAAATAAAAATAAAATAAATAAAACCCTGCATTATGTCCACAGATATTTGGGGATTATATTTATTTGTCATAAAAATACTGTGCTTTGACCATACAAATTAAGATGAACAGCCAACACTGAATCAAAACTGAAGTTAAATTATATCTGGTTTAATTTATTTTGTGATTTGGGGGATTTTATTGTAAAGCACAACACACAATAAATCGTTCTTACAAATGCCAGTCAAGTATGACGAGTTTTTAGCGCCCTCACCACCACCTACCATGTTATAAGAGTATGTTAGAAGTACAACACATTAATAACTTAAACATTCATTTCAAATATACTGTGATTGTATATATCAAATAGCATGTAAAGACTTTAATGTTTTTTTTTTAAATAAACATTGTTACCAGTCATAATGATCTGCGCTTCATGGACAGGCCATCCACCTTTTGGAGGTTTGTTCGTGTCTCTCCACTCTGCTCTGAAGTTTCGAGTCGTCTCTTCGTCATCATCAGCAATGCTGAATTAATCAAAATTGCGAAAGCAAGCAGTGGGAATCACGCTGTAAGAGTCTTTGTCGACCCCGCTTTCCCACTTCACCAACGCGTGCATCACCGCCATACTACCTTCACCTTCTCGTCCGTTTTTTCTGCGCCTTTTTCCCCCAACAAGTCACGGCACAAAAAACAGTCCCGCTCTGCATTCTGGTACTTGGCGTTCTTAATAACACCAACAGGGTGTAATCGCATAGACCACTCGAGTATAAAGTACTACATATCCCATCTGTTACAGTTTTTTTTCATCTTCTGAAACTGCAATTTAGCACTTTCAACTGTTTCTTAGTGATTCCTAGAATTACTAACCGGTATTGTAGTCAATGTGTTTATAACCTTTTTTGTTTAACGATTTGTGTGTTATCCTATGTGATCCCATGGTCTTTGATTTGGTCACGGAAGTGATTTGTCTTTGATTTGTTGATCTAGAGTTGAATTTTAATTAGTTTTTCCCTTTTGTATAGTTAGTGTAGTGCTACATTTAGTCTTTGTTTTTAAATAAATTTGACAATTTATATCTTTGGAATTGGTGTCTGCGTCCAATGATTACAGAAATTGAGTTCTACAAGACTCCAGGATTCGTGATAAGGTGATACTATGAATTCACTTCTTTAATTGAAATTTAAAAGTGTACCTTACGCTACATATATATATATATATATATATATATATGTATGTATGTATGTCCAATTGCTTTGACAATACAAATGAATAGAATTGAGAGGGAGAGAGAGAGAGAGAGACAGACAGACAGACAGACTGACAAACAGAAAAACAGACAGACATAGACACACACACACACACACACACACACAGAGCCAGCCAGCCAGCCAGCTCAGCGATGACATCACGAGCCTCTCTCAGCTGACTGCTATGACATCACAGAGCACGTACATTCCGTTGCTTGCCGTCTGTCAACCACTCAGTCACTGCCAGCCAGACTGGCTGGCTGGCTGGATGTGGGGGCTGCTTGCTGCTGCTGTGTACCTTAGCAAGCTTATTTGCTTGACCGGCCTTCCTACTCCTCTGCCCACATGCCCACCTATGCCCGATCTGCTGTTCACCTGGATCACAGCTCCGCCCCAACAAGGCAGATCCTCCCAAAAATGGTACAAACTCACCCACGATCCCCTCCACGGAAAGCTTTAGCAAAAGGCAAAAGCGTTATACGTAATGAAGAGGAACCCGAGTCCAAGACGCATCCGACCAGCCATACATATTTGTGTGTATTAAAGATCACATTTTCTTACATTTAGTTTTTCTGTACTTTATTACATCTTATTGTGATTTATAAATGTATTGTTTCTTTTCCATATGTATGTATGTATGTATGTGTGTGTGTGTGTGCCTGTCTCTGTGTGAAAGTGAGTGTGTGTGTGTGTGTGTATGTCTGTCTGTGAAAGTGTGTGTGTGGGTGTGAGTGTCTGTCTGTCTGTCTGTCATGTAATTCGCACATCTGTGAGGGCACCATTTTTGCAGAAGAGATGTACACATTTTGGAGCAACATATGCTGCCATCCAGACATCATCTTTTCCAGTGACGTCCCTGCATTTTCAAACAGATCACATTTTATTACACTTTGTTTATCTGTACTTTATTACATCTTATTGTGATTTATACTTGTAATGTTTCTTTTCCATATATATGTATGTACAGTGGGGGAAAAAAGTAATTGATCCCCTGCTGATTTTGTACGTTTGCCCACTGACAAAGAAATGATCAGTCTATAATTTTAATGGTAGGTGTATTTTAGCAGTGAGAGACAGAATAACAACAAGAAAATCCAGAAAAATGCATTTCAAAAAAGTTATAAATTGATTTGCATGTTAATGAGGGAAATAAGTATTTGACCCATTTTCAATGCCCTGGCTTAGGGAAGGAGGTTCTCACCCATGATTTGACGGTACATGGCCCCGTCCATCGTCCCTTTGATGCGGTGCAGTTGTCCTGTCCCCTTAGCAGAAAAACAGCCCCAAAGCATAATGTTTCCACCTCCATGTTTGATGGTGGGAATGGTGTTCTTGGGGTCATTCCTCCTCCTCCAAACACGGCGAGTTGAGTTGATGGCAAAGAGCTTGATTTTGGTCTCATCTGAGACCACTTTCACCCAGTTCTCCTCTGAATCATTCAGATGTTCATTGGCAAACTTCAGACGGGTCTGTACATGTGCTTTCTTGAGCAGGGGGACCTTGCGGGCGCTGCAGGATTTCAGTCCTTCACGGCATAGTGTGTTACAAATTGTTTTCTTGGTGACTATGGTCCCAGCTACCTTGAGATCATTAACAAGATCCTCCCATGTAGTTCTGGGCTGATTCCTCACCGTTCTCATGATCATTGAAACTCCACGAGGTGAGATCTTGCATGGAGCCCCAGACTGAGGGAGACTGACAGTTATTTTGTGTTTCTTCCATTTGCGAATAATCGCACCAACTGTTGTCACCTTCTCACCAAGCTGCTTGGTGATGGTCTTGTAGCCCATTCCAGCCTTGTGTAGGTCTACAATCTTGTCCCTGACATCCTTGGACAGCTCTTTGGCCATGGTGGAGAGTTTGGAATCTGATTGATTGATTGCTTCTGTGGACAAGTGTCTTTTATACAGGTAACGAGCTGAGATTAGGAGCACTCCCTTTAAGAGAGTGCTCCTAATCTCAGCTCGTTACCTGTATGAAAGACACCTGGGAGCCAGAAATCTTGCTGATTGATAGGGGATCAAATACTTATTTCCCTCATTAACATGCAAATCAATTTATAACTTTTTTGAAATGCGTTTTTCTGGATTTTCTTGTTGTTATTCTGTCTCTCACTGCTAAAATACACCTACCATTAAAATTATAGACTGATCATTTCTTTGTCAGTGGGCAAATGTACAAAATCAGCAGGGGATCAAATACTTTTTCCCTCACTGTATGTATGTATGTATGTATGTATGTATGTATGTAAGTGTGTGTGTGTCTGTCTCTGTGTGAAAGTGTGTGTGTGTGTCTGTCTGTGAAAGTGATTGTGTGTGAAAGTGTGTGTGTCTGTCTGTCTGTCTGTGAAAGTGTGTGTGTGTGTGTGTGTGTGTGTGCGTGTGTCTGTCTGTGAAAGTGTGTGTTTGTGTGTGTATGGGTGTGACAGTGTGTATGAGTGTCTGTCATGTAACTCGCACATCTGTGAGGGCACCATTTTTGCAGAAAGAGATGTACACATTTTGGAGCAACATATGCTGCCATCCAGACATCGTCTTTTCCAGGGACGTACCTGCATTTTTCAGCAGGATAACGCCAAACCACATTCTGCCCAGATTTCAAGCGCATGGTTGCATAGGCAGAGAGTGCGGGTGCTAGCATGGCCTGCCTGCAGTCCTGACCTGTCTCCGAATTGAGAATGTGTGGCGCACTATGAAGTGCAAATTAAGACAACGAAGGCCCTGTGCAGTTGCGCAGCTGAGGAAATGCATAATGGATGAATGGGGGAAAATCCCGCTTGCTAAACTTAACCAAGTGGTGTCTTCAGTGCCCAAGTGCTTAATAAGTGTTATTAAAAGAAAAGGTGATGTTACATAGTGGTAAACAGTCGACTGTCCCAACTTTCTTGGTTTCTTTTCACTGCTAATGAGATGCTGTAGAGTGAGTTAGTTATATTGCTTTCAGGAGCTCTAATCGTATTGATGAGTTCATGCAGCATTTGTAATTGAATTTCAAAAAGAAATCTTTGCTGTCTGGCCTGTGTGTATGAGATGTACTCTGTCAATCTTTGGCTAACAACTGAAACATTGGTAGAACAGAAATGGCAACATAAAAAAGAAAAGTACATTTTAAAAGAGCACATTAAATAGGATGAATATACAGTTTTTTACAATCACTTTGTCACTAATTTCAGAACCTTGATGTCATTTTTCAAAACTCTAGACACAAAACTCAAAACGGTCATCACTTGTAACACAGGCTGTCCAATGTTCAAAACATTGCATTGTGCATTCATATCTTTAAAGAAACCTAGCACTTGCAGACTTGTTGGTTCAAATAACTCATTTATCATGAAATACCATAGTAACATAGTAACACAGAAGATACCGATAGTTTCACTGTGTAGTTGTTCGTACAATCATTAAATATTGTAGTACAAAATATGTGATACATGTTTCATTATGGTACTACACATAAATACATCACTGTAAAAGGACTAGTAGAGAGAATACTACAGACACAGTGGAATCATTGAACAAAATCTGAAATGTATTGATGCAATACAATCAAATCACACCATAGGTTTCTTTGAATCCATGCAAAAATAATTAGCTACAAAAACGAACAAAACTACAGTAAAATGTCAACTGCAGTGTTCCTCACCTGGCTTAGTGTAAAAAGCAAAACAAAGGATTGATTACTGTACTTCTAAATTTCCATCAGCCCTGTGTTCAGGTTCAGGTTCTCACAACCATTTTTCACAAGAGGCATCTTGAAACTGAACATACCTGAACATACTCAGTCATCAGCTGCTTCACTCTGTCTGCATTTCTTTCAAAAGGCACACTATACTCTGTGCTACACATTGGTATGCAGTATACAGTCATTTGACAATTGAGAGTAGCCTAATGTTTAGTGCATGCTGAAGACTTGCCGCTTCTCAGTACGGACATTTCTGATGATTGAGGCCACAGTTGATCCTGAGTTGATTCTGAGGTTTGATTGAATCATTGTAGCTGCCTCAGTCATGGTCATGCCATGATTTACAACATGTTCTACAACTATTTCTCGGATTTCACTGGACACTATTTGCTGTTGCTGCCGCTGTCTGGTCCGTGGCCTTGTCCTCTACCACGTTCCCCCAACACCTCTCAAATGAGGCCCATGGCTGCCTCTCTGGTGAGGCCTAAGCCCTCCTCTATGACGAGGCCCACGACCACCTCTCAGAAGGGGTGCATGTCCCCTTCCATTCCTTTGACCACCACGTCTTCCTCCTCCCACTGCTTGACCTCTATTGTGACCTGGATGACCTGCCGGCTCCATGTTATCACTGTGTTGCTCGGGTGGATAGCACTCATTTCACTCGATACTCATACCACAATGTGAAATCAATCATCAATAACCAGTTGGCAGTATTGGAAAAGCAATTACAAGGGCCTGCATACATACAGTAATGTCAAATCTGATGTGGAAGAACAATCATCTTCAACCAGGTTGGAGCGTTAGTTGCAATGCCTTTAATACACGCAGCGTGGAGAGGAACAGTGACTCAAGAAGATCCCAAAGTCGCTCTGCCTTCATTTTAACAGTCAGAGCTTTTATACACAAAAATCAAAGAGCTGGTTATAATCAGAAAGTCATTACTATGTTATCTTAAAAGTTAGCTAAGCAGAATTTATATCATTATAGGACAGAGTTCATAGATCAACACATGGATTAGGGAGCAGGCACTTCAATCATACTGTTTGACATTGTCTCCAAGATTCTCATCGTAAATAACAAGCAGAAATCAAACTACCTTCTGGCCTGACCTTCTAGCTTGACCTTATCTTTCTTAAGTATACAAGAGAGAAAAACAGGTATTAGAGAAAGAATTTCTAACTTTCCTTCCACACTGAAAACATGGTGTGGAAAAGTGCTACATGATGATGAATGATGATGAAATATTACATCCATAGATAATGTAGTCCAACTGGTTCATGCTCCTCGGTTATTGGTGTCAATGGATCTCATTATCCTGAAACTTTCATGATCGAAACATGGAATATTGTTTGTCAGTTTCCATAAAACTATGAATTAAGAGTAATGCAACAGTCACTTATCATTTTGAGCAGCTGTATCAATTGATAGTTAGATCTTTGTAATGAAATGAATAGACAGTGATCTCAGATGTAATGTGTGAATTGCATTTTGAAATGGTAATACTTTGACGTTAAGTTGTATCATTTTAGTTCAATGAACAAATGATCTGAGGTTGATGTGTATTGTATCCAAGCAATTGAAAAATGTGCATTTTGATCATCGGGTGTGAGTTTAGTGTCTAGAGTTTTGAAAAATGACATCAAGGTTCTGAAATGAGTGCCAAAGTGATTGTAAAAAAGTGTAATATCAGGGGACAGTGGCTATTAGTGATCTGGCCTTCCGTGGCCTCTGTATTAATGTAACAGGTCACATTGTATGTGTACACTGATACTTGATAGTATAATATAGTACAAGTAAAAAACATACATAGGTATCATAGAAGTATTTTGCAGAAATGATTAAGGATACTTATCAAAATGGAGAGGAAATGCTAAATCCAGTCTCCCCAGGCTGAGCTTCTATTGCTACACCTGCTAAGTGGCTGCTGGCCCCACTATATGGATAGAGCCACACCAAGTACAAGAGTCTCCCCATTGCTATTTATATCTCCCTATCCAGTCTTCTATACGTGTCAGGTATACAAGTGTGTGTGTGTGTGTGTGTGTGTGTGTCTGTCTGTCTGTCTGTCTGTGAAAGTGTGTGTGTGTGTGTGTGTGTGTGAAAGTGTGTGTGAGTGTCTGTCTGTCTGTCTGTCATGTAACTTGCACATCTGTTAGGGCACCATTAATGCAGAGATGTACACATATTGTTTATTTTCCATATATATGTATGTATGTATGTATGCATGTCCAATTGCTTTGACAATACAAATGCACTGAATTGAGACAGAGAGAGAGAGAGAGAGAGAGAGAGAGAGAGAGGTGCTAAGGCACATTTGTAACATAAATTAGGGAACATTTGAAACATGCTTAGGGAACATTCATAAGAACATAAGAACATAAGAACATAAGAAAGTTTACAAACGAGAGGAGGCCATTCGACCCATCATGCTCGTTTGGTGTCCATTAATATCTAAGTGATCCATGGATCCTATCCAGTCTATTTTTAAATGTTCCCAAACTTTCAGCTTCTACCACTTTCCATCTTGAATGCCTTGAAGCCCAATTTCCATTTGTTGTCCCCTGGTGCGTGTGTCCCTGCTGATCTGGAAAAGCTCCTCTGGTTTGAGGAACCTTTCATGATTTTGAAGACTTGGATCAAGTCCCCACGTAATCTCCTCTGTTCCAGGGTGAAAAGGTTCAGTTCCCTCAGTCTCTCCGAGTAGGACTTTCCCTTCAGACCTGGAATAAGTCTGGTTGCTCTCCTCTGAACTGTCTCTAAAGCAGCAATATCCTTCTTGAAGTGTGGTGCCCAGAACTGTACACAGTATTCCAGATGAGGTCTAGCGCATTGTACAGTCTTAACATTACTTAAATTCTACACTTTTGACGATATACCCTAGCATTCTGTATGCCTTTTGTATTGCTTCCCCACATTGTTTGGATGGAGAAAGTGAATCCACATAGATTCCTAGGTCTTTCTCATGCATTACTTCATCTAGATCTGTACCTCCCATAGTGTAATTATAGTGGACATTTTTGTTTTACTGCATGTATTACCTTGCACTTGTCCACATTGAATTTCATTTGCCAGGTGTCAGCCCACAACTGAATTTATCTAAGTTCCTCTGAATAGCATGTGCTGCCAAGATTGTATCTGCTAAGCCACCTATTTTAGTATCATCTGCAAATTTGACAAGGTTGCTAAGTATCCCAGAGTCCAGATCATTAATATAGATTAGAAAAAGCAAAGGCCCTAGTACTGATCCCTGTGGAACTCCACTAACAACCTCACTCCAGTTAGAAGTGACTCCTCTAATCTGTTTCCTATACATCAACCAGTTCATAATCCATCTACTTACATTACCCTGAATGCCTACAGCTTCCAATTTGAGGATCAGTCTTTGGTGTGGAACCTTATCAAAAGCTTTTTGGAAATCTAAGTATATCATATCATATGCTTTCACGTGATCTACAGCTGCAGTTGCATGTTCAAAAAAATGTATTAAGTTAGTAAGACATGATCTGCCTCGTCTAAACCCATGTTGACTATCTCCAAGAATATGGTTTTCATTGAGATGCTCCTCTATTTTCTGTCTAATAATTTTTTCCAACATTTTACAGGTGATGCAGGTGAGACTGATTGGTCTGTAATTTCCTGGCTCAGTTTTGTCCCCTTTCTTGTGGATTGGTATGAAATTTGCTGTCTTCCAGTCAGTGGGAACATCCCCTGTTCTAAGTGTCATTTGAAATAATCGAGTTAACGGCCTATACATAATTTCCCTCATTTCTTTAAGTACTGTTGGAAATATCCCATCTGGCCCAGGTGATTTGTTTGATTTTAATTCTGCTAGTCCCTTTAGTACCTCCTCCTCATTTATCCTGATCTCTCTTAGGGTTTGACTGGATTGATTGTCAACCTGTGGCATGTCATCTGTTTTTTCTTTTGTAAAAACCTCTGTGAAATACTCATATAGAATATTTGCCACATCTTGTTCGTTTTCCAAGATACCTCCATTTTTGCCCTTTATCTGTTTCACCTCCTCCTTAATTGACCGCTTGCTGTTGTAATTTTGAAAAAAGCTCATTGCATTGGTTGTAGCTCCAAGAGCTGTTTCTTTCTATTTCCCTCTTTGCTTTCCTGATCCCTTTCTTAAGATCTCTTTGCAGCTCAACATATTCTATGTATTTTGTTTCATCACCATCCCTTTTGTATGTGCTATACAACATTTTCTTCCTCTTTATATTTTTTTGCATGCCTCTGGTTTGTATGTATGTATGTATGTATGTATGTATGTATGTGTGGAAGGAAAGTTAGAAATTCTTTTCTCACAACTGTTTTTCTCTCTTGTATACTTAAGAAAGATAAGGTCAAGCTAGAAGGTCAGGAGGCCATAAGGTAGTTTGATTTCTCTTTGTTATTTACAATGAGAACCTTGGAGACAATGTCAAACAGAATGACCTACGTGCCTGTTCCCTAATACCATGTATAGACCTATGAACTCTGTTCGATAATGATATATGTTCTGCTTAGTTAGCCTTTAAGATAACATAGTAATGACTTTCTAGCATGTATGTATGTATGTATATATATATATATATATATATATATATATATATGTATGAATGTATGTATGTCCAATTGCTTTTGACAATACAAATGAATTGAGAGGGAGAGAGAGAGAGAGAGAGACAGACAGACAGACTGACAAACAGAAAAACAGACACACACACAAACACACACACACACAGAGCCAGCCAGCCCGCCAGCCAGCCAGCCAGCCAGCCAGCTCAGCGATGACATCACGAGCCTCTCTCAGCTGACTGCTATGACATCACAGAGCACGTACATTCCGTTGCTTGCCGTCTGTCAACCACTCAGTCACTGCCAGCCAGACTGGCTGGCTGGCTGGATGTGGGGGCTGCTTGCTGCTGCTGCGTACCTTAGCAAGCTTATTTGCTTGACCGGCCTTCCTACTCCTCTGCCCACATGCCCACCTATGCCTCTACTCCAAGATACTTATACAATAGAAAAACTATGGTAATAATAATATAGCCCAAGACAAAAAATATTAATCTTTCTAGAATGTATTAAAGTTCAGCACTTCGGAAAAATAGAATTATTTTGTATTTCAATAAAACAAAAATTATTACTGGTATCCACACACCCAACCAATGTAAATGTCACGGACGGTGTTAATTAGCTCCTTAATCACCATTACTTATTATATTTATATTTCACTTCACTTTATGCAATATGGCTTGTGTATTTTGTTTGGTTCTATATTGCCATTATTTTGTGTGTTGATTATCTTTCACTTTATTGTTTAATTTGTTATTCACTTAGTATTATTTTGATTGTTTGCACGCGTGCCTTATTATTTTTGTTTCTTCTTTCTTTCACAACTCACCTGGGTCCACCTGCACTCTTCACACGCGTCCCCACTTAATCACCCTGCCCTGGGAGAGGAGAGGATTATCTGCTGTAGTCCACTTTCCAATGTGGGAGGTCTCTGCGGCTCATATCTCATTCAATTATTTATTCATTTATCCTACATCAAGTTTATTTATTTTCCCACGTTTCATTCAATCACCATCAGAAGCTCTCTGTGCTAAAAGTGGCAGCACATTTGTCTCACACACATCAAACTCACCTTTTCCTGCTTCCCAAGCCTTATCAACTTACTCAGACCCTCGTCAACTTACTCAAACCCTCTTCAACTTTGGTTAACATTGCTCTGCATTCTAACAGCTATTCTTTCTCCTATTCTTAATTTCTTACAAGAAATGTATTCAGGTTTTTTTATCAATATGTTTTATTTATATTTATACAGATGTCACTCCATTATTCGTTTATTGAAGTCATATATGTACCTAACAAAATATTAGCCAATAGGCCATTGATCTCAATAATGATTCCCATAATCCTAGGACACCTTCTCTTTTACTCTTCCTTTCCATTCTTACTTTTCTCCTGTAAAGCATTTTATATTACTTGAGCTTACTTATTCTATAGTTGTAATCTTATACTTCTGCGGTATCTTACCCTTTTCCTACATCACTCATCTTAAAACCATGGTCTACTTTGACTTTCATTTCAGGTATTATATGCTAGGCACCAATAACCAAACATTTTCTGAAAGACTGTAACATGTCACCAGACTGTTTACATTCTCCTGCTTTCACAGGCTGTCAGGGCTGCACCAGGCTCTCTTCAAGCCTTTCGTTTCCTTGAATTTGACTTTTGACAGAGCTTGTCCATAACATGATGTTTAACAAACAAATTCTGGTTCTTCTTGTGGAGACACCATGACTATTTATGTATTACTATTATTATCCATCTGTTTATTCAATGTATATTTTGGATTACTTTTCTTATAATAGTCTTTCTTTCTGATTTCTGATGCTTGAGGCACTCTGTATAGAGCCAAAGATCCTCATGAATATGATAAATCTGTTGTTACATTTTTAAATATAATTCTAAAATGATTGCCAAAACATAGACATTTACCTTATATCACCTTCAAACTATACATATTCATAAACACACAAAGCACATACACATTGATATCTAAAGATAATTCAGATATCCGATCTGTGGCATGTTTTATTGACCCTGCAGTGTCTCAAACAGCCCTTATAACTTATTATTTAAGCTTATGATTATTTAGAATAAAATGTCAAATAATCCCACTCGATTATTTCATTATTTCACTATCTCAGTTTTCTTGATCCATTGTGAAAAAGTTCTGTTATTTCCTCCTCATCTGTAGAGGCTACATTAGCCCACTCCCCGGTCTGATATTCTCGTAGTAACTGTATCCAAATGTTGGGCGGACATTTAGCCTTCACGATGATGTGTACATCGTGCGGGTGAAGGAGGTGAATAACCATCTTTTCATCTAGAATATCCCAAAAAGTTGTGTTACCCTGGTTTGGTTTTAATTTTGGGAGGGACACCCATATCATTTCTTTTTCTCCTGGGGAGAAGGGGACATGGGTTTTAGTCGTATAGACTATTGATTGACCTTCCTCTTTACTCTGTCTAGTTTTGACTTGCATGGGTGCAGCTGGGACCGTTTTCAGAGCGGTCAGATCTGGATACAATGTATTATTATAACCAAAATCAGTGATTGATTTATATTCCGGATTATATGGGGGAGGAGCGCTAGCAAAACCTCCTTTTTCATATTCCCATGCTTTGCGATCTAAATCATCCCAATCGGGCCTGTCGTCCTCGGAGTGATCTGTGTCGCGACGCGCTGCTAACACGGCAGCACATCGCGCACCTACACCTTCACCTTTTCTGACCACTTTTCTTGCCCTTCTAATTTGCCTTGTAGTTCTATTAATTCTATCGTATTTTTCACAACTTCTTCTCTCAATTCACATTACTGTTTATGATGATCTTCCATTTCTGTTATTTTCTTTTCTTGATTCTCACCAACCTGACACAATATCACAATTCCTTTCTCTGTCTTATCTGGTTGTTGTTGCTTCCACCAGTCCCGGTGCTCCTTCGGAGACCAGTCTTTCTCCCAACTTCCTTCCAACATTTTCTTCTCTACATTCTGTTTTTTTATTTCTCAAAAAACCAATAATGCTGGTGTCACTCACTGTGACGATTTATCTGAAATATTACATTATTATATATTATATTATGTATATATATTATAATAAAAACAAACACTCCAGTAAGGTACGGACACCCGTACATGACACTGGCTAAGGTAAGGGAACCCATAAACAACCATAAGCACCCCCGGACCTAGGACAGACTGTAACTTGCTAACTTGCTAACTTGCTAACTGTTTTGTTTGCTTCACATCGTTTGCTGCTAGTTGCATGCCAAACGAGTTCGTTCTGTCCAAAATATAAGCTTTTTTCTTCTAATAAACTCAATAAAAATACAGTGCACTAGCAACTATTTCCCTTTCAAAAGTTGTAGTCCCGTTTCAGTTAAAACAAAATGTGTTCTTCAAACAAAGAAAATACTTGTGTTTCTTTTCCCTCTTTACCTGCTCTTATCACAAAGCTTCTCAACACAATCTCAGGTGCAGGTGCACTCTGCGCTATCCTTTGCCCGAGCTTTGTCCAGGAAAACTCACTGTAGCCATCTTAGTTCAACACGGGCTCTCCTTACCTGCGAGTCACACGGGTCCAGTTCACTTTGCAAGTGAACAGTCTCTTCTCAGAAACAATAAGGAAACTTGGAAAGAAACACAATCCCAGGTCGGTGTTAAAAAAAAGTTCTTTGTTTTCATATTAAAAGAAAACATTTGTATTTTCTCTGCACACTTCACAGCTCCAATTAGCACAACTAATCCCTGCCCCCCTCAGAACCGTCACTAAAGAAAGGTACTCACAGTCATTTTAAATATGACATCCTGTAGTGTTTGTTTTCAAAATATGATCTTATTATCACTTGAACCAAATAAATCCTTTGACCCACTAATACCAAATTACAGTTATGGGGGCCACAGATGTGATTTGAAAATACGATCTTCCATGTCTTTCTGTTGTGTTTTGACCTGGGGATCTGTAATTGTCCAAGTGGCTACTGCACATGTACTTATTTAATATTAAATGTGTTATTTAATTAGGCTTGGTTCTGGTGAGCATGTACAAGACGTCAGCTTTTTAAATAACTGTGTGTATTGGATCATACACATTTTAGAAATACTCTCTCAAACTTCCCGCATTGGTACCTCACCAGGGAGGTAGAAAACAGCAATAGCATTGAAAAAGTGTGATTGTAGTTCTGCTCTTCTGCAATATATTTCTACAATATCTTTAACATCTTCTTTAACATTGTTTTAAAGGCTGGGACCAATATGGTGGAATATCTCCAACACACGGACATTGAGAGACTCGACCCCTTTGTGCTGCTGCTCAGAGACCAACTCTCAGTTGTCTCTGAGTAGGCTATGGATCAACTTCCTTTCCTAATATGAAGGAGACCATGGATACAAAACCTATGAAAAACAGGTGATTATTGTTATTCTTCTCATTATAAACTACTTAATACATCTCTCGCATAAAGTACAACAGGATAGTGGTGACGTCATTCAGGATTGGATTGCCATTGGTCAAAAGCCCTCTGAGAGAAATTGTGTGGCGACACTCCACACTCTTAGAAGAAATTGTTCTGCACAGAACCATAAAGGGTTCCTCGAGTAATCGCTCTGGTGGATCCCTTTATGGTTCTATGTAGAACCCCTTCAAAGGGGTTACATGAAGAACCCCCAAACATAGCGTTCTACACAGAACCATTCGTTTTAAAATGTTATATATAGAACCCATTCAAAAGGGGGACACGTGCTATACCTGAATTTGTTTTCCAAATACAATCTTTAAAAAATGTATGAGTTCATATATACAAACACACATACACAACGTAGAAATCGCACTACTAGTGAAGTAACTTCATTTACATTATATGCCACAACTCCTCAATTTGGAACGCAAAAACAAGACATCTGATGTAAAAGTGTAAACTAATTACGAACAGCACTTTTGATTTTTATTTTCAATTCAGGGGCTACTTATTCGAACAGTAAACTGTATTCTCTCTTCAGAGTGACTGGAATGTTTTTGCCTACATTCAACTTAAATATGAAAGTTTCCAAAAACGGCATAGTTTTCTTTAAGGCTATTCAATGCCAAACACAAAATTCTCTCTGCTTTCAGTGCTTGTCCTTCAGCACAATTACACAGGTTCATGATGTTCTCATTTCAATACATTGTTTTCTTATTTAAACTATTTGACTTTGAGCTTACATTGAGAATAAAATCACTTTTGCAAGTAAAACCTGGCCAAGAAAGGAAGCAGCACTACAATAAAACAATACACAGAATACAAAGCAGTTCCTTCAAAAGTGAAAGTGATAAAGAGTGATGTCTGTCAGTAAATTACGTTGAGATACATATTGGTTATTTTGAATTAGGAGTCCAACTTCAATAACTTCTATTAACAAGCCAAAATACAGATCAGAATTACGGGTAATTGAAAATAATATGTAGCGCCTAGGTAAGCTTGGATGTGTTCAGAGAAACACTAAAAACGGACCTTCCTCACACCCGTCTTGTTGAGGTGGACGTGGTCATACAGGTGATGTGGCTGGATGTCTCAGTGTGTGCCAGGTGGACGTTGGGGAGGAGGGCACATCTTCGGGATACTTCTGCGTTGATGGCCTGGATGATGTGCAGGGGCACGTCTGTGCGGGGCAGCAGTGTGGAGATGGTGATTTTGGCAGTTTGGAATTCCTCTGTGGCTTTCTTTGCCACCTGTCTCAGGGCTGAGGCCACATCGCCCCTGCGGGCACTCAGGTCGTTAGTGCCGGTGTGGATGAGGATGTGTTTGACCTGGCACAGCCTCCTCTTGGAGAGCAGCTCCAGGGCTCTCTGTGCTGTCGGGCACCAAAGCTTTTTCACTTTTCGCCCAGGGAAGAGGCGCCTCTCATCCAGGAACTTCCCATTGGAGTCGCTCAGAATGACCACCTCTGTGTTGACCTGCCACTCCGGGTTTTGCGTCGGGAGTGGTGGGGGCAGCGGGTGTGTTTTAGGGGAGTGGCGTTTCAGGGGTTTGTGTATTAGTGGCAGGTCTGGTGATAGTGGGGGTGTCAGGAGTGGTGGGGAGTGTGGGTGGATCAGTGGGTGCGTCAGTGGGTGCGTCAGGGGTTGTAGGTGTTGTGGGGTCAGTGCAGTGCAGTCTCTGTGCTCCTCTCTTAGCTTCTCCAGCTGGCTCTGCAGGCTCCTCAGCTGGCTGTGCTGGGGTGTCCTGGTCAGCTCCTCCCTCGCTCTGTGCAGCTCCGTCCTCAGGGTTTGGCTCTGCTCCTCCTGGTCTCTCACTGCTGCTCTCAGCTTATGGATCTCAGCCTTGTGGTGCATCTTTAGTCCCTGAACTCCGCAAACTTCAGCTCCAGCACTGATAGGCATTCCTTTAGTGTTTTAATGTTGCTGGAGAGTTTTGGGGAGACAGGGGGGCAGTCTGTGGGAGATGGGGCACTGTCTGGCTCCGTGTGGCTGGGGGCAGACTGCAGGGTGGCCGGCTCTGGCTCGTGTTTCTCTACCTCAGTCTGCTGCTTTGAGGTGTGGAAGCCGAGAGATAATTGGTCCAGGCTGCTCTCGCTGTCCTGCACCATGATGGTCCCGTTGTGGTATACATTAAAAGTGAGCATCACACTGTCTGTGTCTTTCTCTACCAGCACTGAGATCTGCCTGCCTCTGCTAATGCCCCTCTTGTTGTTATTGGGGTATGTCTGGCACAGGGTTTTGTGAAAGGCGGTGGGGTACTGAGTGTAGAACAGTAGATTGTTCTTGACCCTGTTTTCTCCTTTACCGGTGTAGTCTAGGATGAGGGTCTCAGGAGATGCTCTCATCACAGCTTGTTTGTAGTCCTTCTTAGCGTGTGCAGAGCGAATGTCTTCAGGGTATCGGATTTCAAAAGGCAGCTCTGCAGTCAGACTGCTGTTCGATAGATTTGTATCAGTCTCAGTGGCAGTTGGGCTCTCTCCTACTGTCACTCTATTCAAATCGGAGCTCTGCATTTTCATTGGCTGAGTCAACTACTGAGAATGCTTATTTATTTTATTAATACATATTTTTTTGTTTAATTATTTGTCTCTATAGGTGAAAGGTCTTACCTCCAATTCTTGTCTTCAGCTTTTCTTTTCTGACTTTTCTTCCTGAACTGTCTCTCTGCTTTCTTCTTTTTGTGTTTCTCTTAAAATTATTATTTTTTGAATACTTTTTCTTCTGAATTTCTATTCCATGTCTTCTGTGTATGTTTATAGTGCTATATATTCATTTGTAAATCACAAATTAAATCCGCTTATGTATAAAAACAAATGTTTTTTAGGAGCTCATATTCCTCTCTCTCTCTCTCTCTCTCTCTCTCTCTCTCTCTCTTTCTCTCTCTCCCTCTCAATTCAATTCATTTGTATTGTCAAAGCAATTGGACATACATACATATACATACATACATACATACATACATACATACATACATACATCTACACGGAAAATAAATAATAGAATTATGAATCACAATAAGATGTAATGAAGTACAGAAAATGAAAATGTAATAAAATGTGATCTTTAATACATACAAATAAAGAAAATAGGTTTACTATTTCCAGATTCCTTTTTTGAAATACAATGACATGCATAACAAACAAGTATTTACATTATATTTACAGCCGGTGCTCGTGTGTCACTGTGTCCCTCAGGCTGTGGTAGGCGCTGACATATTGGGCAGCCAGGGTGGCTGTGTGTCCCTCCCCCAGGAGGACTGGCGTTTTTCTTTTTTCTCAGTTTTGTCACAGGTTGGGTGGGCATCCATTATGTTGTTACAGAATTTGTCCCTTATTTTGGGCTAAAGCTTTCCGTGGAGGGGAACGTGGATCAGTTTGTACCATTTTTGGGAGAATCTGCCTTGTTGGGGCGGAGCTGTGACCAGGTGAACAGCAGATCGGGCATAGGTGGGCATGTGGGCAGAGGAGTTGGAAGGCCGGTCAAGCAAATAAGCTTGCTAAGGTACGCAGCAGCAGCAAGCATCCCCCACATCCAGCCAGCCAGCCAGTCTGGCTGGCGGTGACTGAGTGGTTGTCAGACGGCAAGCAACGGAATGTACGTGCTCTGTGATGTCATAGCAGTCAGCTGAGAGAGGCTCGTGATGTCATCGCTGAGCTGGCTGGCTGGCTGGCTCTGTGTGTGTGTGTGTATGTCTGTGTGTGTGTGTGTGTGTCTGTTTGTCTGTTTTTCAGTCTGTCTGTCTCTCTCTCTCTCTCTCTCTCTCTCTCTCTCTCTCTCCCTCTCAATTCAATTCATTTGTATTGTCAAAGCAATTGGACATACATACATGCATACATGCTAGAAAGTCATTACTATGTTATCTTAAAGGCTAACTAAGCAGAACATATATCATTATAGAACAGAGTCCATAGGTCTACACATGGTTTTAGGGAACAGGCACGTAGGTCATACCGTTTGACATTGTTTCCAAGGTTCTCATCGTAAATAACAAACAGAAATCAAACTAGCTTCTGGCCTGACCTTCTAGCTTGACTCTATCTTTCCGCCTTATATACTTGGTGAATAATTGAGGAAGTAGCACCAAGTGACCACATTAGGCTGCCTGAGGGTTTCTGGGGAGTGTTGTTGTCTAGGGTCGGTTTTCTACCCTAGAGTGCAGACCTTGCAGCAGACCTGGCCTGACATGTCTGCCATGTATGACCCTGCCCCTTGGTTTGTCCCACATCCTCCCCCCCAGCTGCGACCCCATAGGTCGAGCGACAGCCGCAAAAAAGCATGCACCCGGGACAGCCCATCAACATTCCCCATGGCCTTCCCTGGCCTGTGCTGCAGGGTGAAATGAAAATGTTGGAGACTCAAAAACCACCTCATCACACGGGCATTCCTGTCTTTCGAACGATGCATCCAAGTGAGGGGGGCATGGTCAGTGATCAGGGTGAAGTGCCTGCCCAACAAATAGTATCGAAGACTGTCCAAAGCCCACTTCACTGCCAAACATTCTTCTTCAACTACCAAATAATTTATTTCATTGGATTCCAACTTTCTGCTAAGGAACAACACCGGGTGTTCGTGATCACCCATTCTTTGGGACAAAACCACTCCGATCCCCACCTCAGAGGCGTCCGTCTGGACTATAAATTCTTTCTGAAAGTCAGGTACCATTAAAACGGGGTTGCGGCAGAGCGCCTCCTGTAGGCTCCGGAAAGCCCGGTTTGCTGTATCACCCCATCTAACCATATTGGGTTCTGTAGCCTTAGTCATATCAGTCAGAGGGGCCGCTAAGGTAGCATAGTTGGGAATAAACCTCCGGTAATACCCAGTTAACCCTAAAAATGCCCTAACCTGCTTTTTATTGACAGGCCTAGGCCAAGAGTTTATGGCTTCAACCTTGGATATTTGGGGTTTCACCATACCCCTCCCTACTGTATAGCCCAAGTATTTGGCCTCTTCCAACCCCAAATTGCATTTGGTTGGATTAGCCATCAGGCCTGCTGCATGTATTGAATCCAATACCGCTTGGAGCTGAGACAAATGTGATTCCCAATCTGGACTGTGAATGACCACATCATCTAAATATGCTGCCGCATACGTCCTGTGTGGTCTAAGTATGTGGTCCATCAACCTTTGAAAGGTGGCAGGAGCACCATGCAGGCCAAAGGGCATCACTGTGTAGTGAAACAGACCATCTGGGGTTGCAAAGGCTGTTTTTTCTTTGGCACCCGGGGTCAAGGGAATCTGCCAGTAGCCCTTGGCTAAGTCAATAGTTGAAATATAGCGAGCATTCCCAATATTCTCTAACAATTCATCTACTCGGGGCATTGGGTATGCATCAAACTTTGAAATTTCATTAACCTTTCTAAAATCATTACAGAATCTCCAGGAGCCATCAGGTTTGGAAACCATGACTATAGGGCTGGACCACTCACTGTGGGATTCTTCAATAACCCCTGCCTCCAGCATTTCCTTAACCTCATTTCTAATAGTGTTCCTGCGAGCTTCTGGTACCCTGTAAGGCCTCATATTTACCTTCTTTCCTGGGAGAGACACAATGTTGTGAGAGACTAAATGGGTATGCCCCGGTATGCCTGAGAAAACTTCCCTATTACGTATTATCAAGTCGTTCACCTCCTTCAACTGGTCAGGTGACAAGGCAGCTGCAATATTCACCTTCGGTGTCCCTAGTGGCTGAGGGGGGTAAGTCAACATCAACACTTCCCTGTCCTTCCAGGCTTTTATTAAGTTGACATGATATATTTGTTCTGGGGGTCGGCGGCCGGGTTGCTGAACCTTATAGTTCACTTCCCGTATTCGCTCTATAATCTCATAAGGTCCCATCCACGTAGCCAGAAATTTACATTCTACAGTGGGAACCAACACCAACACCCTATCACCAGGCTGGAACACCCTCAGTGTAGCCTGACGATTATAGGCGAATTGTTGGTGTTCCTGTGCCTGCCTTAGGTGCTCTCTCACAATGGGAGTGACTGTGGCTATTCTCTCTTGCATAGCATTGATGTGCTCGACTACACTCCGGAAAGGAGTGGACTCGTGTTCCCACGTTTCACGGGCTATGTCTAATATCCCCCTGGGGTGCCTCCCATATAACAGTTCAAAAGGCGAAAAGCCCAGGGAAGCCTGTGGGACTTCCCTAATGGCAGACATCAAGTAGGGCAGCATGAATTCCCAATTTTTCCCATCCTTATCGATTACCTTTCTTAGCATGGACTTCAGGGTCCTATTAAATCTCTCAACCAACCCATCTGTTTGTGGGTGGTAGACTGATGTTCTCAACTGCTTAACCTGCAACAATTTACACAGATCGGTCATAACCTTAGACATAAAGGGTGTGCCCTGATCTGTTAATATCTCCCTCGGTATCCCCACCCTACTACACATCAACATTAGCTCTTTTGCAATACCTTTTGAAGCCATGGTCCGCAGTGGAATGGCTTCTGGGTACCTGGTGGCATAATCCAAAATAACCAGTATATACTGATGCCCTCTGGCTGATTTCGGGAGAGGTCCCACCACATCCATAGCTATCCTAGCAAAGGGGGTCTCTATGATGGGCAAAGGGACCAGTGGGCTTCTGAAGGCTGGTTTAGGAGCATGTAGTTGACATTCAGGACATGAGCTACAATGTTCTGTCACGTCTGCATGTACGCCTGGCCAGTAAAACCTCCTCAGGAGTCTATCCTTGGTTTTGTCCATCCCCAGATGTCCCCCCAGGATATGCCCATGTGCCAGATTGAGAACTGTTCGTCTGAATGGGGTGGGAACTAGCAATTGCTCCACAATGTCCACCCCTATCTTATTTACACGGTACAATAGGTCATTTTTTACCATAAAATAAGGATAAGCTGTTGGCGGGTCTGCAGTAGTCATAGGGGTCCCATTTACTACCTTCACATTTTCTTTAGCATAGTGTAGAGTGAGATCTCGCACCTGTGCGCTGCCAAAATCAGTGGGGAGTCCCTCTAACACTGACACTTCTACATTGTCAGCTTCAGGGGTCTCTATGAATGGATTCTCACCCACCCTGCTAGTGCTGGGTTCCTCACCCTCCATAGGGTCATCTACGTCACTACATTCCACCCCTATGTTTTCAGTTTAATTTTCCCCAACCAAAACCTTCACTGTCGACTCAACTGGAACCAGGTCTACTTTTAGCTCTAGTTGTGGGATCGAGGCAACTTCTGGCTTACAGTTTTCAGTGTGCATTTCCAATTTACTATGTTTTCTATCTAGTTTTCCAAAATTAGGAAAATATCGTCCCAGTATCACATCATATGGCATGTTGGGTACCACACCGACTTCGTAATCTAGTTTCCCGGCCTCTGTCTGTATGTTTACAAGGGCTGTGGGATAGGGGCGTGTGTCACCATGTGTGCATGTGATACTGAGCTCCTGATGTCTATCCAGCTTGTTGGTCGCTACTAATTTTTCTGTGACCAGTGTAACCATACTGCCAGAGTCGAGTA